>NC_141038.1:51760000-51830000 GCF_052040795.2 Danio rerio | reverse complement strand
TCCATCCATGCATTCAACCAGTCTTTCTATCAGTTCATCAATTTAATCATTCCATGCAACCATCAATCTATCCATCCAAACACCCATCCATCCATCCATCCATCCATCCATCTATCTATCCAAACAACAATCCATCCATCCATCTATCTATCCAAACAACAATCCATCCATGAATCTAATATTTTTTTATCAGTCCATCAATTCAGTAATTCAATCCATTTATCCAATCTTTCTCTCAGTTCATCAATTCAGTAATTCCATCCATCCATCCATCCATCCAATCTTTCAATCAGTTCATTGATCCAGCCATCCCTTCATCCCTCCATTAAATCCATCTGTTTTAAATAGTTTCAGCCTCAGAATTTATTTTGCCGCATCAGTTACATCAGACACATTTTAAGCCCTCAAAATAATTTCAGTCCGATCAAATTACACCAAACTACTGCATTCAATTCAACAAGAGCATTCAAATTCATCCCTGACGCTTTTCAATATACATAGACTCTAAAAACAAACTGTAAGTGTGTGTTTCTTCCAATCTAACTTCTCCAACACACACACACACACACATGCACACTCATAAGTGTAGATAAAGGCAGCAGCTCAGCTCCGCTCCCCTCCTGCAATGAAATTCCAACAAATTCTCAAATTGCAGGCAAATTGAAAGCACATTGGCGAGTGGGCGGCAATCGCTAATAAAATCTCAATAACTGACCAACAGCAAAGTCAAAACAAAGCCTCCTACAGACCCTGAGCTCTAGCGGCAGCAGGCCTGTTACGATGCATGTGCTGTGTGTACAGCATTTGTGTACAGTATGATTCAGCGTTGGCCTGTGTATATGCTTAATGACACACAGGAATGTTAATCAGACTCTATGTAAACAGCCCAGCATGTACGCAAATGTGTATGAAGCGATTACGTTGAGGACTGTCACAATGGCGGGATGAGGGATGCAGGAGTGTATGCGTGTGTTTGGGGATCCAGACCCAGTATTGTGGCTTTATTGTGGATGTCTGAGGATGTGTTTGTTTGTGTTGCCTGAGGAAAAGGATCATCTTTGGTTTCAGGCTCGGAGCCCCGGGGTGCAAAGGAAAACACCCGGATAAACATATGGTTCGATGTACATGTACACACAATCCCACATGTAAACTGCATAACACAGGGCCTTCCTAAAGCAACTGCTCAACCAAAAATGTGCTGTCGTCATTTTTAAGCCTGTATATAAGATTTTAATGATTAATTTTAATGGTGAAGACGTGTTAGCTGGTCAACAGACCCCTTACACTGAAAATCAGAAATCGAAAAGTTTTGTGTGATTCAACAATTTATTCATTCATTCATTTTCTTTTCGGTTTAGTCCCTTTATTAATTTCGGGTCGCCACAGCGGAATGAACCACCTCAACAGTTTAGCAGTTGTATAAATTTATGTATACATTAATAATCAGTTATGTTAACACAGTTATTTGTTTATTTTTTTACATTTACGTTTTTTATTACACATTTATTTATTTATTTTTTGTATATATTCATATATTTAAATATATCTAAATGTCACTGTTATTAATCACAATATAATATTATATTATATTCAACAACATACTATATATACTTTTCAGAGATTTTGCTCTATATTGACATGATAGCATCACACAGTTGCTGCAGATTTGTCGGCTGCACATCCATGATGTGAATCTCCCATTCCACCACATCTCAAAGCTGCTCTATTGGATTGAGCTCTGGTGACTGTGGAGGCCATTTGAGTACAGTGAACTCATTATCATGTTCAAGAAATCAGTCTGAGATGATTGAGCTTTATGACATGGTGCGTTATCCTGCTGGAAGTAGCCATCAGAAGATGGAGACACTGTGCTCATAAAGGGATGGACATGGTCAGCAGCAATACTCGGGTAGGCTGTGGTGTTGACACGATGCTCAATTGGTACTGATGAGCCCAAAGTGTGCCAAGATAATATCCCCACACCATTACACCACCACCAGCAGCCTGAACAGCTAATACAAGGTAGGATGAATTCATGCTTTCATGTTGTTGACGCCAAATTCTGACCCGACCATCCGAATGTGTCAGCAGAAATGGAGACTCATCAGAGCAGGCAACGTTTCTCCAATCTTCTATTGTCCAGTTTTGGTAAGCCTGTGTGAATTGTAGCCTCAGTTTCCTGTTCTTAGCTGTTAGGAGCGGCACCCGGTGTGGTCTTCTGCTGCTGTAGCCCATCTGCTTCAAGGTTGGACGTGTTGTGTGTTCAGAGATGCTCTTCTGCAGAGCTCGGTTGTAACGAGTGCTTATTTGAGTTACTGTTACCTTTCTATCAGCTGGAACCAGTCTGGCCATTCTCCTCTGACCTCTGACATCAACAAGGCATTTGCGCCCAAAGAAATGACACTCACTGGATATTTCCTCTATATCAGACCATTCTCTGTAAAGCCTATAGAGATATATACATGCCTAAATACATTGAGTTACTGCCATGTCATTGGCTTTAATTTGTGTTAACGGACAGTTGGACAGGTGTACCTAATAAAGTGACCGGTGTGTGTGTGGTGCGTATATGTATGTATATATATATATATATATATATATATATATATATATATATATATATATATATATATATATATATATAATTACTATTTTTACTTTAATTGTTATGCAGACTAATATATTTTTGAGAGGATAATATGTTGACCAATAAATTAATTTGAACTGTTGGATAAAAATAAATAAATAAATAATTAAACACATAGCTTTTATTCATACTATTATGTATATTTATTAGTTTTAATATAATTATATGTATTTATTATATGTATTAATTTAGCATATTAGCATTATTTCATCGTAAGTAGCTTGATAAATTCATTAATTCATTAATTTTCTTTTCTAAGTGCCTTTATTAATCTGGGGTCGCCACAGCGGAATGAACCACCAACTTATCCAATATATGTTTTTACACAGCAGATGCCTTTCTAGCTGCAACCCGTCACTGGGAAGCAACCATACACACTCATTCACACACATACACAACAGACAGTTTAGCTTTCCCAATTCACCTATACCAAATGACTGTGGAGGAAACCGGAGCACCCAGAGGAAACCCACTCCAACACTGAGAGAACATGCAAACTCCACACAGAAATGCCTACTGACCCAACTGGGGCTTGAACCAGCGACCTACTTGCTGTGTGGTGATTGTGCTACCCACTGTGCCACCGTGCTGCCCCAACATGATAAATATACGGTAAAAAAAAGTTTATATAGTAAATAAAACCAGACAAGTTTATTATGCATGCTTTCCATACAGAAGAAGCAGCGTTCCAGCTTTTTAATAACACGCGGGTGAGGAAATAATGTCAGAAGTTTCATTTTTGGGGTGAACTTCATCTTTAGAGTCACAAAAAGGTAAAAAAGATCCCGAATTTCTTTTGGCTGGGCGCAAGTAGCCTCTGGTGCACGGGACAAGACCATCTCCCTTATTATTATTTGATTTTCACTCGGGACGCCTTCCAAGGCAATACAAATGGTGGAGTGGAGGATTACCGATGTTTTCTTCTGTTTCCAAAACACACAGGCTAAATCAAAGAAAGAGCGGAAGGCAGATCCACAATGCCCAGCGCGTAAGCTCTGGCTCAGTCCCGGGGCAATCGTCCCTAATGAAAACTCAAAACCCAGTCCTGCTCAAAAAAAAAAAAAAAAAAAAAAAAAAACACCTGACAGCTCACAGACTCTGCCCTACAGCTCACAATGAGGCTCTGTTATACTGCGAGTCTGTATGCAGGCCCACAGCCTGGCCACCAGCACAAAACCGTTGACACCCACGGAATAAAGTTCCCATTACCTCACAGCACAATCCATCACCAATTTCTTTTTTTGTTTTTTTTTAAGGAGGCCCGTTTTTAACCGCTCAGCCATGTTGGACTCCACCCGTCTCAGAAGTGAAATGCTGCTTTACATTTACATTTAATCATTTAGCCGACGCTTTTATCCGAAGCGACTTACAAATGAGGACAAGGAAGCAATTTACACAACTATAAGAGCAACAATGAATAAGTGCTGTAAGCAAGTTTCAGTCTTGTAAAGTGTAAAGTCTAAGAAGCAAAACGTCTTTTTTGGGGGGGGGGGTACAGTCAGTGGTATCTCCAGAGCGGCAATTGCAGATTAGGAAGGAAAGTGGAGACTAATTAGTTGAGTTTTTAGTCGTTTCTTGAAGACAGCGAGTGACTCTGCTGTTCTGATGCAGTTAGGGAGTTCATTCCACCAACTGGGCAGATTGAATGCGAGAGTTCGGGAAAGTGATTTCTTCCCTCTTTGGGATTGAACCATGAGGCGACGTTCATTCACAGAACGCAAGTTTCTGGAGGGCACATACATCTGCAGAAGTGAGAGCAGATAAGGAGCAAAGCCAGAAGTCGCTTTGTAGGCAAACATCAGAGCTTTGAATTTGATGCGAGCAGCAACTGGCAGCCAGTGCAAATGGATGAGCAGCGGAGTGACATGTGCTCTTATAGGTTCATTAAAGACCACTCGTGCTGCTGCGTTCTGAAGCAGCTGAAGAGGTTTGACGGAGTTAGCTGGGAGCTCGGCTAGTAGAGAGTTGCAATAGTCCAGTCTGGAGAGAACAAGAGCTTGAACAAGGAGTTGAGCTGCATGTTCAGATAGGAGTGCGAATCTGCAAGATCAAGCAGTTCTAAAGATGTGCGCAGAGAAATTTAGTTGGATCATCAATCGTTACTTAACAGCTTTTCACCATTTTTGATGCAGTAGTGGTTGCCCCTTCCATCTGGATTAAAAAGATTCAGATCTCTTTAAAGGAGATCTATTGTGAACAGTGTGTGAATACAGCCAGCCTCTAATGGTAAAAATTAATTCATTCGATTTTTTTTATAATCAAAACAGTCTGCAGAAACACTTTGATTAGCATTCTCCCTTGGTACATGTCATCAGAAGGGAAAGCCCCGCCCACTCCTGACATCATCTATCTCACATTTGCATAAACAGTCCTGAGTGAGAAGCAGTTGTCGATCATTAGAGTTTAAAGCTGCTGAAGATGACTGCAGGGATTATACATACGGAGTTGTGCTTTAATTTAGTGCTAAAGTAGTTAATTAACATTATTAATTAACAGGGTGTCACAGTGGTTAGCACTGTGGCCTGACAGCATGAAGGTTGCTGGTTCGAGTACCAGCTGGACCAGTTGGCATTTCTGTGTGGAGTTTGCATGTTCTCCCCATGTTGGCGTGGGTTTCCTTCGGGTGCTCCGGTTTCCCCCACAGTCCAAACACATGTGCTATAGGGGAATTCAATAAACTATGGCCATAGTGTATGTGTGTGAATGAGGGTGTATGGGTGTTTTCCAGTACTGGGTTGCAGCTGGAAGGCCATTTGCTGCGTAAAACATATGCTGGAATAGTTGACAGTTCATTCCGCTGTTCATCCCACATATTAGGAACATACATCTTGTAAAAAAAGGGGTATAATAGGTCTACTTTAAATGTTTGGATGGGCCAGATGGTCTCGCCAGCCCTGCTTCTGTTTACTGATGCATTTCTGATGCAAACAAAGCGCTCAGATGCGACGTGTCCTCTACACGTTTTGCTTATAGATGCCAATGATGTATTCAAGTGGACTTTTTTTTTTTTTTGCCAAAGCTGATGGATTCTTGGCAAAACATTCAGGGAAAATAATATAAGAAATCCTTTGGAAGAGAAATGGGGCAAGATGTCTCTGTTGTAAATTAGGGATAAACTTTGCGTATGCCAGAGAGAAGAGTCTGAAGCGGCAAATGCAAAATACAAACAGTTTATTCACTCGATAAAATCACTTTTGCTTGAAGGGCATCCGCTGTGTAAAACATTTGCTGGATAAGTTGGCGGTTCATTTCGCTGTGGCAACTCCAGATTAATAAAGAGACTAAGCCGAAAAGAAATGAATGAATAACTATCCATTTTTGCTCAATGAACTACTTGTTGTTGCTTATTAATAGTTATTATGATAGTAGGTTGGGTTTAGATATTGGGAAGATACAGTAAAGATGTAGAATACAATCATACTAATATTTGTACTAATAAGCAGTTAATATATAATTAAGCAGGTAATGAGCCACTAGTAACTAGTTAATACTCAATTAATGTGTACCTCAATTAAAATTGTTACACTTATTAGCTCTGGTTTTACAGCCAACAAGAGTTTAAAGGGATAGTTCACCCACAAATAAAAATGTACTCAAAATTATTCAATTTTAAGTTGCTCCAAAACCTTTATAAATAATAATAAAACACACACACACACACACACACACACACACACACACACACACACACACACACACACACACACACACACACACAAAAGAAGATATTTTGAAGAATGTTGTAAACTGATCTCTGTAGTGTTTACGGGTTTCCAACATTCTTCAAAATATCTTCTTTAGTGCTCAGCAGAAAGTAGAAACTCATATATAGGTGTGTCCCAAGCAGAGGGTGGGTAAATGATGACAGACTTTTCATTTTTGGGTGAACTATCCATTTAAGTTTCCACTGGGTTAAGTGTAAAACTGGGTAAAACTGTCCAACGTCACCACAAGCATTTTAATGGGAGGACTACAGCAGTGAGCAGATCTTCTGCGGTTTCATTTATTGCAGCATTATTTATTTTCAGAGCAAGCAAGTCATACTTTCTGTAATATTAGTAGCACCAATAAGCAGTTAGTTATAAACACCCAAAATTCAACAACTGATGTATTTATTTATTTATTTATTTATTTATTTATCTTTCTGTCTGTCTGTCTGTCTGTCTGTCTGTCTGTCTGTCTGTCTGTCTGTCTGTCTGTCTGTCTGTCTGTCTGTCTATCTATCTATCTATCTATCTATCTATCTATCTATCTATTTATTTGTATATGTATTTATCTATTTATTTTTGTATGCATGTATTTATTTATCTATCTATTTATTTATTTGTGTATTTATTTATTAATTAATCAATTAATTAACTTATTTATTTATTTATTTATTTATTTATGCATGTATTAATTTTATTTATTTATTTATCCACCTGTTTATCTGTTTATGCATACATGCATGCATGTATGTATGTATGTATGTATGTATGTATGTATGTATGTATGTATGTATGTATGTATGTATTTAATTATTTATTTATCTATCTATTTATTCTTATTTATTTATTTATTTATTTACTTATCTATTTATTTATTTGTCTATTTATTTATTTATTTGTATATGTATCTATCTTTTTATTTATTTGTATATGTATTGATCTATTTATTTATGTATGCATGTACTTATTTATTTATCTATCTATTTATTCTTATTTATTTATTTATTTATTTATTTATGTATTCACTTATCTATTTATTTATTTGTCTATTTATTTATTTATTTATTTATTTGTATATGTATTTATCTTTTTATTTATTTGTATATGTATTGATCTATTTATTTATGTATGCATGTACTTATTTATTTTTCTATCTATTTATTTATTTGTGTATTTATTTATTTATTTTATTTATCTATCTGTTTATCTGTTTATGTATGTATGTATGTATTTATTGATTTTAAAAGTAATTTAATAATAGGCAGGTAATAAACCAGTACACTGTAAAAAAAAAATCTGTTAATTAGGTGTTTTCTATTTATTTACGGTAGTGAATTGCGTTATGGGATGTTGATCTCTGCTCTGTTGACTTTCTATTTTAAAAAATTCAAGTCTACAGTTTAACAAAGTGACATTATTGACATGTTAGTAGTTTGAGATAATATAATGTCTAAGAAATAATAACACAGAGAAATAAGTCTGTAAAATAGCAAAAAATGTACTGACAGTTTATTACAAGGTTTCTGTAGCATAATAGACAACATCAACCCAGACAATATAGCACTGCAAACTACTAAAAATGATCAGAAAAGTCACTTTTTAGAACTTTTCGATATTAAAAGTTATTGGAAGAAAGATCCCATAATGCAATTCAACAGCATAAATAAACAATTACATTACAGACATTGTTTACAGTGTTGTTAATAATGGAAACTCAGGGTTACTTAAACTAAAGTGTTAGCCAAGATTTAGCTTATACATAGTTGACAGTGAGTGGATTTCCACCAAAAGCTGATGGATTCTTGCCAACACATGCAGGGGAAATAATATAAGAAATCCCTTGGAAGAGAAATAGGACAAGATGCCTCTGTTGTAAATTAGGGATAAACTTGACCATGCAACAGACCCGAGGACATGCACCTGGGCTTCATCTCTGTAAGTCTGAGCCCACGGCGGGACGGGACGCTCGCTTAAAATCAAAATCATCGCAAATCTGCCAAACCAAACGCAGTCGAGCAGGTGGAGCAAGACAGGAGCACGGGGATAATAAAAAGTCAGCATAATGTGCAAAGCACCACTGAAATCAGAATTATTAATATATATATATTTCTCCAATTTCTGTTTAATGAAAAGATTTTCCCAACACATTTCTACACATAATAGTTTTAATAACTCATATCTAATAACTGATTTATTTTCTCTTTGCCATGATGACAGCACATAATATTAGACTAGATATTCTTCAAGACACTTCTATACAGCTTAAAGTGACATACAAAGGCTCAATTGGGTTAATTAGGGTAAAGTTAGAGTAATTAGGCAAGTCATTATATAAAGATGGTTTGTTCTGTAGACTATCTAAAACAAATATTGATTAAGGGGGCTAATAATATTGACCTTAAAATTCAGATGATTTAAAACCGTTTTTATTCTAGCTGAAATAAAACAAATAAAACTTTCTCCAGAAGAAAAGATCTCTCGCATGGACGGTCATGCATTAAACAGTCACAACTGTTTCCAAATGTTTTACTGATGTGGCAAAATTCATACAAGCTCTTCTATATGCTTTAGGAACAATTTATTGGTCAGTTGCTCGTAAATAGTCATAAAACATAAAAAGGGGTGCGTTTCCCAAACAACGACGTAACTCGTGGCTGAATTATCATTGTACGATGCATCGTTTTGGAAAAGAACGATGTAGTGAAGAGTGTTTCCCAAAACGCATAGTTTCTCTGTCGCAGATCCATTGTTATAACGTAAAACGCCCATAATGATGCTCTAAATGGGGTGGAGGAACAACCTCTTTAGAGACCAACCCCATCATTTCATTGTGCAAATTATATTCTTTTATACGCACACGCATTAAAAAAAAAAAATCCAATATTAGTTTTGCTAAAAACATGCACTGGCTTTCCATATTAATTAATATATTAATATATATATATATATATATATATATATATATATATATATATATATATATATATATATATATATATATATATATATATATATATATATATATTTATATAGGGTCTGTGTTTTCTTTACAGATATTATTGAGAACATTACATATTCTATTCTAAAACATAAAATCACTTACAAAAGCTATCACATATTCTAATATCATATATAAATCGCATAAATAATAAATGAATGAATAAATAAATAAATAAATAAATAAATAAATAAATAAATAAATAAATAAATAATGAGGCTATTTATTAAGAAATAAAATATATATTTATTATTTAAAAAATCCTACTTTAATAATAGTTTTAATGATGATGATGATGATGATGATAAAGATTATTATTATTATTATTATTATTATTATTATTATTATTATTATTATTAAGTAGGATATTGTTTTATTTTAGAAAAGTCTACTTTTACAATTTGACATATGCAAACCACTGCACAAATCTTCTAACCAGCAGGTCATGTACAGTACAGATACTTCATAAGCAATTCACTATAAATTAAAAGCATTAACGTATGCTGTGTTTTTTGCTTTCACAAGTTTTGGAGACGTAACATAAATTCCGCTTTTAAATAATAGGTCACCTATAGCTTTTGTCATGAGGCTGTGTTCAAAATGACATCAATGTTTTTAAAGTGCACTACGAAGGGAGCGCAATTGTAAACATGAAGATCGCTAAAGCTGAACTGTAAAAAATACTTTGAAAGCAACTTACACGCAAGAGAGATGACCTTAATGCTTTTTTATTTTTAATTATTCCATATTTAAATTTCAGAATGTTCTAAATAAATAGGGCATAGGGGGATAAGTGGGAATAGAACAAAGCCAGGAACTATGTATCTAACTACAGCTGCAGAGGTGTAGTTGCAAGTGCACAAATTTGCAACGCAGTTTGCGAATGTTCGTTGTAGCGACGGATTTGGGAAACGGCAAATCAACAAACTATGTTTGTAACGACGGAACTTGCAACGGTAATAATAGTTTTGGGAAACATAAAATGCAATGTTCTCAATAATATTTGTAAAGAAAACATAATTAATATGGAAAGTGAGTGCGTGTTTTTAGAAAAACTAATATTGGATTACATTTCAAATGTGTGTGCGGGTAAAACAATATAATTTGCACAAAGAAATGATGGGGTTCTTCTCTAAAGAAGTAGTTCCTCCACCCCGTTTAGAGCATCATTATGGGCGTTTTACGTTATAACAATGGAGCTGCGACAAAGAAACTACAGGTTTTGGGAAACACTCTTCACTACATCGTTCTTTCCCCAAACAATGCATCGTACTATGATAGTTCAGCCGCGAGTTACGTCGTTGTTTGGGAAACTCAGCCCAGAAACAATATCATCTTTCTAATATTTATTCATTCATTTTCCTTCAGCTTAGTCCCTTTTTTATCAAGGGTCGCCAAAGCAGAATGAACTGCCAACTATTCCAGCATATCTTTTACACAGTAGATACCCATCCAGCCGCAACCCAGTACTGGGAAACACCCATTCACACTCAATCACACACTCACACAATTTAGTTTACTCAATTCCCCAATAGCACATGTGTTTGGACTGTGGGGGAAACCGAAGCACCCGGAGGAAACCCACTCCAACATGGGGAGAACATGCAAACTCCACAAGGAAATGCCAACTGACTCAGACGGGACACAAACCAGCAACCTTCCTGCTGTGAGGCAACAGTGCTAACCACTGAGCCACCTTTCTAATATCACTTTGCGAATTTTGTTTTATGCAAATATTAAAATACGATGTCACATCTGTGATAGACAACAACAAAAATCTAATATTAAAGCTTCAGTACTATTAAGTGCATTCTGATGTCGTCACAAAACCACAAATACAAGTGTCGCAAAAAGCTAAACTCCACCTCAGCCCATGCAAAATGGATTAACAGAGGTGTCGGACTTACTTTCCCTGAGGTAATTGAGATGTGAGAGAAGGACCTCGGTGTTATAAACGCTGGTGAGTCTCAGGAAGTCGTCTTTGCTCATCTTGCAGAGCTCTTTTCCATCTGTGCTGTGAAACATGGCCGTGTCGATCTCCTGAAGACCGTACTCCTTAATGGCCCAGTCTAACCACTGCCGCACGTGATCCGGAGACCACAGAGACGGGTCTGAAACAGAAAGCGCAACATTGGGTTTACAGACAGCACATAAGCTATTTCTATTGGGTTAAGTGTAAATAATAACTGTTCACTAACCAGGGTCTCTGCAAGTTAAATTTAAGACTTTAAGACATTTTTAAGACCATTATGAATGAAATTTTAGACTCATGATAGACTAAACGCTAAGAAATTTATTTTTTAACATTTTTTCAAGATTTTATTTGCCCCCCACACACACACATTATATATATATATATATATATATATAGTTGAAATCAAAATTATTCGCCCCCTTTTAATTTTTTTTCTTTTTTAAATATTTCCAAAATGATGTTTAACAGAGCAAGGAAATTTTTACAGTATGTCTGATAATATTTTGTCTTCTGGAGAAAGTCTTATTTGTTTTATTTCAGCTAGAATAAAAGCAGTTTTAATTTATTAAAAAAACTATTTTGGGACAAAATTATTAGCCCCTTTAAGCTAATTTTTCTTTTTAACTTAATTAAGCCTTTAAATGTCACTTTAAACTGCATAGAAGTGTCTTGAAAAATATTAAGTAAAATATTATTTACTGTTATCGTATTAAAAATAAAATAAATCAGTTATTAGTATAGGTTTCTAAAACTATTTTGCTTAGAAATGTGCTGAAACAATCTTCCCTCCATTAAACAGAAATTTGGGAAAAAAATAAACAGGGGCGCTAATAAGTCAGAGGGCCTAATAATTCTGACTTCAACTGTATATATATATATATATATATATATGTATAGAGAGAGAGAGAGAGATAGATAGATAGATAGATAGATAGATAGATAGATAGATAGATAGATAGACAGACAGACAGACAGACAGACAGACAGACAGACAGACAGACAGACAGACAGACAGACAGACAGACAGACAGACAGACAGACAGACAGACAGACAGATAGATAGATAGATAGATAGATAGATAGATAGATAGATAGATAGATAGATAAAATAATTAAATATGTACTTTGAAAAGTACAAAACAAATACTATAAATTAGTGAATATTGCATTAATCAGTCAAAGTCAACTTTATTGTCAATTCAGCCACATGTACAAGACATATAGAGAATCGAAATTGCGTTACTCTCAGACCCAAGGTGCCTAACATTAATATAAAAAAGTAGAGTTTTAAGAAAAAGAAAATTAACAGTATATACATTGTGCATAAAATGTGGTCTAAAAAATATACATAGGTAATAAAATTTGTAAACAATACAATGACATTAAGGGCATTTAATGTAGCAATAACATGTTAACATTGCAAATATTTGTCATATTTACTCTTTTTTTCATTTATTTTTTAAATTCACTTCATTAACAAGCAGTTTCTTTTCGTTTGGAAAAAACATATATACTCTGTATATATTTGTGTTCAATTGTCTATGCATATATATATATACATATATATATATATATATATATATATATATATATATATATATATATATATATATATATATATATATAAATAAAAATAATAAATAGACTTTCAATGCATTACAAGGAAAAGTACTGATTGCAGGGTAGTAGTAGATTTAGTAGATTAATAGTAGTAGTAGATTTAGATTTTAGTAAATATTTAATTTGCATAATTAATATATTCATGTCTTCTATTTTCAACTTTAGATCATCACTGATAAAAAAAAACCCCAAACAATAAACGAAACAGGACAGTAATTATTAATTAATAATAGTTTACACACTTATAGTAGAATTGACATTTATTTATTTTTAATACATCATTCGAATTCTCATTTAAACATACTTATGCAGTATTCACCTGCGGGGACGATGACTCTCCTCTCATTGGTCGTCATGTTTGGAGGCGGAGCACATTTCTCATCCATGTAGCCAGTATAGTTCATCTGAGACGCTTCGGTCCCGCCCACCATTTTATTGCATTTCCCCACGCTGCAGTCCACCGGCGACTCTCTGCAGGACGATAGAGGGACAGAGGGAAGAACTATTGCCTACTGATGTTTATTTCAGATTCAACAGCTCTTATAACACCACAACAGCGAATGCAGTATGGATTTAAAGCTAAAATTTGTGCATTAACCCTTGTGTAGTGTTCAAATTGACTACCGGCTCTGAGTGAATGCACTGTGCATTATATACCTGGATCCGTTGATGTGGTCATACTCTCGCTTGACGTTCACCCGCACCGGCTGATTAATCCACTCTTGCTGAGGGGGAATGGGGTTGATTTTGTGCGTCTGGCCGTAATCCTGAGTCCCGGACGCAGTCATGTCTGTCTTGGGTAAAGGAGCAGCAGCGGCGTATGGAGGCTCGAACAGAGACTGGTCTTCACTCACCACTGACAGCGCCTCCTGCAAAAAAAACACAGCACTCACTACTTTACATGGACATCAGTAATCAAATGATTTGCCTTAATCTGAATAAGACAATAATAATAAGATTAAGGCGTCTACATGAGCTGAAAGTTCCTGTTTTACATACAAGCATGACAAACTCACATCAAAGTCAGTGCTCTTGATAATGTGCATTTCTTACAGAATTCTCAGCGTAGTCATCGTTTCATGCTCGCACCAAAAATGTGCTCTCCAGCTTGAAATGTAAACGTACTCACTGTTTCAAATTACAATGACTAATGATGCTCGGCGCAATCAGAATTAAGCTGCACGCATTATTAAGATGTTGCTTTGCTTAAGGCCAGTTTGGAGCCACAGATGCAAATATCGCAATTGATTGCGTACACACACAACCACAGCCAGCTGAAAAAAAATGGCTAAAAGTCAACATGAAATGCAGTTTGGTAACCCTTTACACACTCAAAAAATGACTCAAACTACATGATTATGGGGAGCAGCTTAGTTGTTATATGATCAATCCACTTAAATTTATATATAAAAAAAAAAAACGATTAGGGTAATTGAATTAATTTGTGTTGGGACAACATGAAGGACTTATGTGGAAACCAGCATTTATACAGTGTTCTTTACAATGCTCAAAAACGACAAAAAAAAAAAAAAAAGAACAGTTGCATTGTCACTTTTTTGCGATGTTCAATGCACTCTACAGATTAAAAGCTAAAAATAATGTAAGAAGAAATTTTTCTAAAAAAAAAAAAAAGTCAAAATACATTTACACAAGAAAAAACTATTTCAGCGTTTTACAATACAATAAGTGAATAAATAAACAAATAATAATAACAATAATCGTAATATTATCATTGGTATTAGTATTATATATACATATTTACATTCACATACACACACACACACACACACACACACACACACACACACACACACACACATATATATATATATATATATATATATATATATATATATATATATATATATATATATATATATATATATATATATATATATATATATATACAGTTGAAGTCAGAATTATTAGCCCCCCTGGTTTATTAGCGCCCCTGTTTATTTTTTTCCCAAATTTCTGTTTAATGGAGGGAAGATTGTTTCAGCACATTTCTAAGCATAATAGTTTTAAAAACCTATTTCTAATAACTGATTTATTTTATCTTTGTCATGATGACAGTAAATAATATTTTACTTGATATTTTTCAGACACCTCTATACAGCTTAAAGTGACATTGAAAGGCTCAACTAGGTTAAGTAGGTGAACTAGGTAATTAGGCAAGTAATTGTATGATGATGGTTTGTTCTGTAGACTATCTATTTTGTCCCAAAATTGTCCCAAAATTGTTTTTAAAAAAATTAAAAACTGCTTTTATTCTAACCGAAATAAAACAAATAATACTTTCTCCAGAAGACAAAATATTATCAGACATACTGTGAAAATTTCCTTGCTCTGTTAAACATAATTTTGGAAATATTTAAAAAAGAAGAAAAAAATTGAAAAGGGGCTAATAATTCTGAGGTCAACTGTATATATATATATATATATATATATATATATATATATATATATATATATATATATATATATATGTCTGTGTGTGTCTGTGTGTGCGTGTGTGTGTGTGTGTGTGTGCGTGTGTGTGTGTGTGTGTGTGTGTGTGTGTGTGTGTGTGTGTGTGTGTGTGCGCGTGTGTAAGTGGGTCACTGAGCCCCGGCTGGATTAGTTGGCATTTCTGTATGGAGTTTGCATGTTCTCTCTGTGTTGGCGTGGGTTTCCACCAGGTGCTTCGGTTTTCCCCACAATCCAAACACATGTGCTGTAGGTGAATTGGGTGGGCTAAATTGTCCATAGTGTATGAGTGTATGTCCTGGTCCTCCAGGCTGGGAGTTGAAAGCTGGGCTAACAACTCACCTCATAAAAACTAGATGTTAGGAAACACCAATATGGTGCGGCTAAATATCAACTTCGATATAAATGACCCTCAGAGTAAGTAAGTAAGTAAATGAATAAATGAATAAATTAATTAATTGAAATCAATACAATATACAATACCCTACACTTTCAGTTAGTACATAAAACATACTCCATTGATAATAATATTAAGTATTACATTTAATTTTGTTTATGAAGGTTCCATTTTTGTCAATGCTATTTCAAGTACGTGATAGCATCAGCAAACAATGAACAATACATATATTACAGTATAAATTTAACATTAGTTAATGCACACTTCAGTCATTCATTGTTAGTTCTTGTTAACTCACAATGCATTGATTAAAACAACTCTAGATTTTAATAATGTGTTACTACATATTGAACTATGAATAAATTATACATTTTTAGTTTATATTCGTAGATACATTTAGTAATAAATCATTATTGTAAAGCTTGAGTGAAAAACCTTATAAATACCTCATAACAAGCAAAAAACTTTTTAAATTAAATGAAAATTGTATAGAATCTTGATGATGATAATATTAATAATTCATTCATTCATTTTCTTGTCAGCTTAGTCCCTTTATTAATCCGAGGTCGCCACAGCGGAATGAACCGCCAACTTATCCAGCAAGTTTTTACGCAGCGGATGCCCTTCCAGCCACAACCCATCTCTGGGAAACATCCACACACACATTCACACACACACTCATACACTATAGACAATTTAGCCTACCCAATTCACCTGTACCTCATGTCTTTGGACTGTGGGGGAAACCGGAGCACCCGGAGGAAACCCTCGCGAAGGCAGGGAGAACATGCAAACTCCACACAGAAACACCAACTGAGCTGAGGTTCGAACCAGCGACCCAGCGACCTTCTTGCTGTGAGGCGACAGCACTACCTACTGCGCCACTGCGCCACTGCCTCATCCTATAATAATAATAATAATAATAATAATAATAATAATAATAATAATAATAATAATAATAATAATAATAATAATAATAATAATAATAATAATAATAATAATAATAATAATAATAATAATAATAATTTTCCTTCGGCTTGGTCCCTTATTTATCAGGGGTCGCCACAGAGGAATGAACCACCAACTTATCCAGCATATGTTTTACGCAGTGGATGCCCTTCTAGCTGCAACCCAGTACTGGGAAACACCAAAAAAATGGGGAGAACATGCAAACTCCATACAGATGTCAACTGACCAAGCTGAGACTCGAACCAGCGACCTTATTACTAGGCAACAGTGCTAACCTCTGAGCCATCACCCATAATAATAATAAAATCATTACATAAATATATTAATAAAAATATTGATGATGAGGATGATAATTATGATTATTATCATCACAAATAAATAAATTCAATACTTAATAACATATTAAACCAAATTTCTTCATAGACTAAAACTGAAACTGTTCTGTGTTCATGAAACACACTCCGATAATCTTCCTTTCATTTTGTGTACAATGTTTATTTCTTTTAACCAATGTAAACACAACTGTCCAAACTTCATAACTGGCCGCTAAATCTTTTGTTTTGGGGAAGAATTTCAAACTTCCAATAAGTGAAGGCCGTCTTTGTCTTGTTCATGACTCATTCGTGAGACCGACAGAGGCAGAGAGATCCGTCCAGGGTCACTTCTACATTTGCTCTCAATGCGGGCGCTCAGCTGGGGTGATGTAGTTTTATTAAAGAAAACAAACGCGGCAGACAGACTCGAGAGCAGCGTCTACATGTGCACCAGATCCTCTCCATTCACAGTCCACACAAACACTTTCAGCAAATCCACACTCAAACATTCACCTGCTCTTCAGTTCAACTCAATTCAGTCATTTCCTTTTTGGCTTAACCCCTTTATTCATCAGCAGTCACCACAGCGGAATGAACCGCCAACTTATCCAGCATATGTTTTATAAAGCGGATGCCCTTCCAGCACTGGGAAACAACCATACACTCTTGCATTCGCACACACACTCATACACTACGGCCAGTTTAGCTTATGCAGTTCCCCTATAGCTCATGTGTTTGGACTGTGGGGGAAACCGGAGCACCCAGGGAAACACATGCCAATACATGGAGAACATGCAAACTCCACACATAAATGCCAACTGACCCAGCTGGGCCCATCAGTGACCTTCTTTGCTGTGAGGCACTCGTGCTACCCACTGTGCCACCGTGACGCCTCAATTCAATTCAAGTTAATTTGTACAGCGCTTTTTACAATAATTACTGTGCTTCATCTTAGTTCAATTATGACATGTATTTGCTTAAAGAATTGTTTTAAGTGTATACATTTTTGTTCGATATAAACAAATTTAATTTAAAAAAAGCAGATTTACACTGTAAAAAATATCTGTTTATTAACAGTTTCCGTATTATAAAGTGTTTTCCCTTTATTTATGCTTGTGAACTGCATTATGGGATGTTATCCAGCAGCTAGCTCTCTGCAACTCTCACATGGTCGCCCACTGAAGCTAAGCAGGGCTGTGCCCGGTCAGTACACATGGGAAAGCTAGGTTGCTGCCGGAAGTGGTGTTAGTGAGGCCAGCAGGGGGCGCTCAACCTGCGGTCTGTGTGGGTCCTAATGCCCCAGTATAGTGACGGGGACTCTATACTGCTCAGTGAGCGCCGTCTTTCGGATGAGAAGTTAAACCGAGGTCCCGACTCTCTGTGGTCGTTAAAAATCCCAGGATGTCCCTCGAAAAAGAGTAGGGGTTTAACCCCGGCATCCTGGCCAAATCTGCCCACTGGCCCCTGTCCATCATGGCCTCCTAACCATCCCCATATCATGATTGGCTTCATCAATCTGTCTCCTCTCCACCAATCAGCTGGTGTGTGGTGTGCCAAAATGGCTGCCGTCGCGTCATCCAGGTGGATGCTGCACACTGGTGGTGGATGAGGAGATCCCCCCCCCATTGTGTAAAGCGCTTAGAGTGCCCAGAAAAGCGCTATATAAATGTAATGAATTATTATTATTATTATTATTATTATTATGTTATAATATATAGGAACTCTAAAAAAATAGTTGGGTTAAAAATACCCCAACATTTAACCCAACTATAGGTTATTATAGCACTTTCCCAACTATGTGTTATTTTATATCATTTAACCTAATGCATTGGGTTATTTTGATTAAATGGTATTTTTTTGTTCTGGTGATACTATTGCTACTATTACTATACTACTGTTAATTTTTCAGATTCTCAATTTATTGGGGAAACTGGCAACTTTTTAAATGTTTCTATCTTTTTTTTAATGTGTCTATCCAACACAATCTCACGGCAATTTGTAACTTTTTCATTTAGTGGCTAATTCGTATGAATTCGTACGATGTAATTTGTACAATTTAGTATGATTTGTTCATCACTCAATTACGGTTGGGATTAGGGGTGGGGTTATGTGCCACGCCTCCTTTTTAAAATCATACAATTTCATACAACTGAACTCGTACGAATTCGTACTAATTAGCCACTAAACTGGCAAAACGTAAAATACTTGCGTTTCCTCATGAGATCAGGCTTGTCTATCTTAGTATTTAAATGCAACAATATAGTTTTTTAGCAAAAGGAAATTTGCTTTTTTATTAAAAAGCAACAAACCTACACCAAGACTGGACACGATACCGAGTTGATTTTTCCGCTGGGTCCTAAAGCCGAGAATGACGGCCGAATATCTCAAATATGTGTATAAATCCCCCCGAAAAAATGCACAGATGAACACGGAAGGTAGACAAACTGTTTTTATCTGTTTATTATAGATCAGTTACAAAGCGTTTGTATCATCATTAATTAAGAGTGCTGGAGAAACGGATATAAAAATCACTAGAGAAAGGTGAACATGATCAAAATAACAGAAATATTATTGCATTGGAGACTATATAAACGTTATAACGCAAAAACAACATTACACACGCACATCAACATACAGCTGTTCTGTGTCAATTGAATCAGTTGACTGTTGAAATTCAAATGTTTAACCCAACTGGTTGAGTTATTAAATAACTTAATAAAGATTAAAAATAACCCAACAAAGCACCAAACATTTAACCCAACTAGTTGAGTTATTAATAACCAAATAAAGGTTAAAAATAACCCAACAAAGCACCAAATATTTTAAACTCAACCATTGGGTTAAATAAATAACTTAAGGTTTTTTTAGAGTAAATAATAACATATAGAGAAATAAGTTTATTACGAGGTTTTTGTAGCGTAATATACAACACCAACACAGACAATACAGCACTGCAAACTATTAAAAATGTTCATAAAAGTCACTTTTTCCAACTTTTTAAGATTAAAAGTTGTTAGAAGACAGATCAAGCTTCCATAATGCATTTTAAAAGCAGAAATAAAGGGAAAACAAAAAACATGAATCACAAAATATACAAAATATATATATATAATTTACAAATGTTTTTACAGTGTACAAAAGGTTATTAAAATCAAAATCAGAAAGGTTAAGGTTATTAAGTTTAATATAGGCCCAATCCTCATTCTACCTCTTAGCAGTTCCCCTTACCCCTCGTTTTGTGCATTCACGTAATGGGGTAGGGGTGTCCCAATTCTTTTTAGCTTGAAGGTGTAGGGCTAAGGGGTAGGGCTAGATACCCCTGGAAATTTCAGGACCACACTCGAAACCAAAAGGTAAGAATATTTCCCAAAATACACCAGCTACAACAGCAGCATAGCTGCACACGGAAGGAGATGCACAAATTATATATTTTTGTCATTATTAAGAAGCGCATGTTTTAAAAGATTCATAACGACGTTCATGTGTTACCGTCATGCTTAAAAAAAAAACACTACAATAAAAACCACTAAATTTCGCTATGTATAATCCCTGATCACCCTGTACAGCAGTCCCACAACATTCTGACACTCGATGACACTGGAATACCCTGTCAGAAAAGCCTAGTCACTGGGAATGGGCTGTTTACAGTGTCTGCTATAATGTTAATGTTGTTTTCGTGTGTTTGCATAGATGAATATGGCCACGGTGTAAATGCACACTACAGTTATGAGCTTATTGCCACATTATATCGCTATGATAACATTCAGTGATTTCCTGAAGATAAGAATAACAAAAAAATAGCACAACTGGAATAACTACAGCAGTCGCCATCGTCTAATTTCCTAAGAATTCTTATATATATATATATATATATATATATATATATATATATATATATATATATATATATATATATATATATATATTTTTTTTTTTTTTTTTTTTTCTTTATTGAATACAAGAATAATAACATCACTGCATTGAAGAAAAAATACAATAACAAAAAATAAGAAAGAAGTCAGAGAGAAAACAAATAATAATACACAGCCTCAATCATTAAGAAAAAAGATTGTCATAAGCTTTAAGAAACTTATTATTCTTCTTATTATTAATAAGCTGAAGAGATTCAATATTGTACAAAATTTCATCAAGGAAAGTATTAAAAATAGGTATTGTTTTTAGAAACTTATTATTGTGTATAAAAAATTTACAGTGTAACACAAAACAATTTACAATAAGATCGAGAGCATGATCATCATCCGAGAAATACAGAAATACATCTTTAATAGACAAATTTAAATCATGTTTAAAAATTGATGATAAATAAAAAATAAAGTCATTCCAAAGATGTTTAACGTGAGTGCAACTATAGAATAAGTGAAATAAAGTCTCTTCATGTATATTGCAGAAAGTACACTAATTAGATATATCAAAATAATTAGCAATTTGGGAATTTGTAGGATAAACATTATGCAAGATCTTAAAATCTTTCTCTCTTATTTTGTTATATATGCTGAATTTTTCAGGTAATAACCATGCTGTCTTCCATTGAATGCAGTCAGAGAAGTTGGTCCAAAAAAATTTACATCTTGGGGTGGTATATACAGAGTAATGTAACAATCGTCTGACATCCGATGTGCACCAACATTAGGCACATTCAAATCAAGACTAAAAACACATCTGTTTAGCTGTGCCTTTACTGAATGAGCCGTCCGACAGATCGCACTATTCTGTTTTTCATTTTCTTTTTCATTCTTTTATAGCCTGTTTTAACTCATTTTAATTTGTTTTTATCTGCTTTTAACAATTTTTATTGTCTGCCTTTTATGTTCCTTAACTTGTCTTTTTTATTCCTGTTTATGTAAAGCACTTTGAATTGCCACTGTGTATGAAATGTGCTATATAAATAAACTTGCCTTGCCTTGCCTTGTCACATTTTTTATCAAAAAAAAGACACTCCATCCAAAACAAGTTTAGGCATAATTTTTCCCTCTCATTTAAGTAAAGAAAAGTCTTAAATAAATGCACATAACTTTGTAACAAACTCTATAACACAGTTGAAGGATTTAGCTGGCAAAGGGAAGTTCTACAATGTCATAAATTCTTCATATTCCAAAATATTGCCATCATTTTTAAATAAGTCCAAAACAAAAACAATTCCTCTTTCAAACCACTTATCAATAAAAAGAGATTTCCCACGAGTTAAGACATTAGAGTTACTCCAAAAAATCGTCTGATTTCCTAAGAAGCAAGAGATCGCGATGTCATATGATGACGTGTGAAGGTGCTGTAGTGCTGTCCCAATTGTTAGAGGTAAATTTGGAAGCTCTTCCCCTTCACACTCTGTTTCAAGGGCCAAGGGGAAGGGGAACAAAAATAGAATTGGGATTGGGCCATAATGTCAATTGAAACAAAAATGAAATAGTTTCAACTTAAATTTGTAAAGCAGCACTGCAAACATTTCTGAATATATAAATAATTATGCATTGATGTCATTTTCAATGCATTCATTTCAGCCGATACTCTAATGCCACAATATACAATGCTCACTCAGCCTCTAAGGGGATTCTGTGACACTCCATCAGACTTGAGCTATTTTTATTCCCTCTTATGCTGTTATTTACGGGTGTAAAAAGTTCACTCAGTTTCCAAGGGGATTTTGGGACACTCCATCACCATTTAGCTATTCTTTTCATTTTTGTTCTAGAGGAATACATCTAAATTGAAGTAAAATGTAGACAAACTCAATGATTATTTTTTTAAATGTTTTTATTTTTAACCCAACCATTGGGTTTGTCCATATCTGACCCAACCTAGCATTTTGTGCAGATTTCACCCTGGCAAAAACACTAGTAAACAACAGCGGTCAGCTTTACGCTCAATAAATGCACAGATTCACCATTTAAAGTTTTTGAAGGCAGACAGAAAGACAGGCAGACAGGCAGACAGACAGACAGACAGACAGACAGACAGACAGACAGACAGACAGACAGGCAGACAGACAGACAGACAGACAGACAGACAGACAGACAGGCAGACAGACAGACAGACAGGCAGACAGGCAGGCAGACAGACAGACAGACAGACAGGCAGACAGACAGACAGGCAGGCAGGCAGGCAGACAGACAGACAGAAAGACAGGAAGACAGACAGACAGGCAGACAGACAGACAGGCAGGCAGACAGACAGGCAGGCAGACAGACAGAGAGACAGGCAGACAGACAGACAGGCAGACAGGCAGACAGACAGACAGACAGAGAGACAAAAAATAGCACAACTGGAATAACTACAGCAGTCGCCATCGTCTGATTTCCTAAGAATTTTTTTTTATATATATATATATATTTTTTTTCTTTATTGAATACAAGAATAATAACATCACTGCATTGAAGAAAAAATACAATAACAAAAAATAAGAAAGAAGACAGAGAGAAAACAAATAATAATACACAGCCTCAATCATTAAGAAAAAAGATTGTCATAAGCTTTAAGAAACTTATTATTCTTATTATTATTAATAAGCTTAAGAGATTCAATATTGTACGAAATTTCAACAAGGAAAGTATTAAAAATAGGTATTGTTTTTAGAAACTTATTATTGCGTTTAAAAAATTTACAGTGTAACACAAAACAATTTACAATAAGATCGAGAGCATGATCATCATCCGAGAAATACAGAAATACATCTTTAATAGACAAATTTAAATCATGTTTAAAAATGGATGATAAATAAAAAATAATGTCATTCCAAAGATGTTTAACGTGAGTGCAACTATAGAATAAGTGAAATAAAGTCTCTTCATGTATATTGCAGAAAGTACACTAATTAGATATATCAAAATAATTAGCAATTTGGGAATTTGTAGGATAAACATTATGCAAGATCTTAAAATCTTTCTCTCTTATTTTGTTACATATGCTGAATTTTTCAGGTAATAACCATGCTGTCTTCCATTGAATGCAGGCAGGCAGACAGACAGACAGACAGACAGAAAGAGACAGACAGACAGACAGACAGACAGACAGACAGACAGACAGGCAGACAGACAGAGAGACAGGCAGACAGATAGACAGACAGACAGACAGACAGACAGACAGACTTGGACAACCTCAATTGTTTGGTTAAAAAAACTGGTTTAAAACAGTTGTGTTTCACATTTTATGCTGCCATTTACCACTTTAAAATGTTCACCCCATATTGGGACACTCAATCAACTTCAACAAACCCAATCGTTGCATTAAAAATGGTAAAAAGCAGACATAAATGTAATACATTTTCTAATATTTTAACCAAACTTTTGAGTTTGTCCATATTTGACCTAATTTTGCGTTTTGTAGAGTGTAGATTTCACCCAGCCCTAATCATCTGAACTTTACACTCAATAAATGGACAGAATCACCATCCAAAGACAGACAGACAGAAGCTGAAAGATACAAAACATTAATTCTCCTTTGGCTTCGTCTCGATTTTAGAGGTCAGCAGAATGAACCGGCAACTATTCCAGCAGATGTTTTACACGGCGGATGCCCTTCCAGCCGCAATCCAATACTGGGAGTCACCCAACAACACACACTCATTCACACACACACACGCTTATAAACTACAGCCAATTTAGTTTATTGTTTAGTGTATAATTCATTGTTTTAGAGTGTAAAATAGGCATTAAAAAAATTTAAATTAGGTTGTTTTAAACCAGTTTTGTGTCCAACATGGACACACCCAGTTGATTGGTTAAATAAATTGGTTCACAGTTCATTTCAAAAATATAATTCTTGCTATTGACAAACCCTTAAATAAGACTCTTTGCTCGATAAACTACTAATTAAAGTTGGGTTTAGGTCTTGGGTAGGATTAGGGATATAGAATAAGATTATACACTATAAAACAATGCTGGGTTCCACACAACACATGTTGACCCAACACAAATCGATTAAGTTAATGTCATTGTTTTTACAAATTTAAGTGGATTGTTCAAGAAACAGTTAAGTGGTCTCAAAAATAACGTAAGTATTGTGTTGTTACTGCTCATTTTAAATAAGTAGTTTGACCATGGACAGCACAGTGGCTCAGTGGTTAGCTGGAATAGTTGGTGGTTCATTTCGCTGTGGTGACTCCTGATAAATAAACAGGCTAAGCCGAAGGAAAATTAATAAATGAATGAATGAGTTTGAACAAACAGCAAAAATATTTTTGAGCGTACTAATAGACAGCCAATATCTTATATAATAAGCCAATAAATCACTGTCATTTACTACTTTAAAATATTCACCCAGTTGCATTTGTGAAATTTGAGACCTTTTGTTGATTTTAAATCAGACTCTGACAACCCCAATTTGGGATTGAAAACCAAATAAAATACCAAATATTTGCTCATATTTGATCCAAATTTGGGTTGAAGCAGCACATGACTTATGATCTTATTTTTGTTTAGAGCAGTGGTTCACTTTTTTCATCAAGTACCACCTCAGAAGAAAATTGTCTCTCCAAGTACCACCAAAATGAGCAGTATTGAAATACAGTAGCGTTGTAGGCTCAGTAAAGCGGCTACAACTCTGCTCAGTTAAAAAACGTGGCAGATTACCAGAAATCTGGTGGCAGAAATACAGGCTATATGTCATATATGGCATATTATATACATCATTTTTGATAAATTTTGAAATATATGTAGCATGTACATGACATATTTCATTCCTCCGCGTACCACTAGAAGGAAGCCCGTGTACCACTAGTGGTACACGTACCACAGTTTGAGAACCACTGGTTTAGAGTGAACTCTAATGCTGCAATTTCAACACAATCTCACGGCAATTCGTAACTTTTTCATTTAGTGGCTAATTCGTATGAATTCGTACGATCTAATTCGTACAATTTAGTACGATTTGCTTATCCCCCAATGACGGTTGGGGTTAGAGGTGGGGTCAGGTGCCACGCCTCCTTTTTAAAATCGTACCATTTCATACGACTGAACTCGTACGAATTCGTACGAATTAGCCACTAAACTGGCAAAACGTAAAATACTTACGTTTTCTCGTGAGATCAGGCTGGCAATTTACTGCTTTACTTTAGTATAGACTCCATCAATATGTATAGTTGAAGTCTCTCTACAGGCCTCTTTTATATATTTTCTCCAACAAAGAGATTTTTTTTGTTCACATTTCTAAACATAATAGTTTAAAAAGCTATAAATTCAAATTTTGTTTAGCTTTGCCATGATGACAGTTCATATTTTACTAGATGTTTTTCAAGATATTCAGCTTAAAGGGACATTTAAGGGCTTAACTAATAGGCAAGTTAGAGTATGTCATGATTTTGATGCGATGCTATCCCGGATTAGCATCTATGTTGATCCTGGAACATAATTTTTGGTGGAAAATGTAATCAATACCTATTTCCTACCCCTAAACCCAACCATAACTGTAAATTACTCCCAAATTCAGAAGGGAATAATAGTTAGATAGCACTCATGTAAAAGCGCATAAGCCTAATCATAAGCCTAATTGGTAAACGTATCCCTTAATTCTGATTGGCTGATTGGAATGTTGTTCCAGGATCAACATAGATGCTAATCCAGGAACATGTCCTACTTGGTGAAATCAGGTTGGTGAATTAGCCAAGTTTGTTCTGTAGCATATTTAGAAATTTTTTTGCTTAAGGGGGCTAATAATATTGACCTAAAAAGGTTTTTAAAAAATAAAAACAGTTTTTTTTTTAAACAAAAAACAATTAAACAAAACAATTAAGACTTTATCTAAAAGAAAAATAAACATTATCTGAAATACCGTGAAAATTTCCTCGCTCCACTAAACATCACTTGAGAAATATCTGAACAAAAGTAGGGAGGGCTAATCATTTTGCCCTCGACTGCATCTATTCTGGTTCCCTCTTTTGGTGACAGTGGTCATCAATTGGACAGTATCGGCTGGACCCACAGCGGCAGGCCTGCGGCACGATAAGTATGGCAGAGTTAAGGAATGCCTACATGGTGCCAGATAAGGCCAGAGCTGCTATTATGACTGTTACACGTTACTTACACGCAGACATATCAGCCTCCACCATATAATTCATGATTGGCAGGCAGTCTTTCCCAAGATTACAGAGGGTTGCAAAAATAGGAAAATCTAATTCCACACTCACGCTCGTATACATACGTACAGACGGGTGACTTTCCTCCATCTCTGTCAAAGCAACGGTCAGCGTACAGTTTCTGTATTTAAGTGTTGCATTATGGGATGTTGATCTCTGCTCTGATATTGAAAATTCATATCTCTGTTTTGATATTGAAAATTCAAGTCTAAAGTTTAATAAAGTGGTTTTTACTGACATTTTAGTTGTTTGAAATAAAGTAATAAATAAAATATAGGGAAATAAGTGTGTGAACTAACAGAAATTGCACTGGCAGTTTATTACTAGGTGTTTATAGCGTAACATACAACACAAACCCAGACAATATAGCACTTTAACAGAGTTTATAAAAAAATCAAAGAGTGAAATTCAATACCTTTTAAAACCTTTTTAAGACCTTAAAACCACTTTAGGTTTCAACCGGAAACACTGGCAAGATTTTAACTTACAGTATATTTACTAAAAATTACTGTAAGAAACTAATCCAAAACAAAACATTATTTATATACTGAATAAAAATCTATTTAATCTAGCTGATTCAGCAGGTTGGTGCCTGTAGAACTGCAGAGTCAATGGTGTTGCCTTGATTATTGCAGTAAACGAAGCAGCATGATGTCAAATAGGATTTATGACAAATAGGATTTCATAAACTACACAGCACAGATTAGCATATAAAGTTTAGTACCTTGCAAAATAGCATCTGAGACTTTTTTTAAGGTCCTTTAATTTCTCTAAATTGATTTATCAACTTTTAATACCCTTTAAGACCCTGCGGACATCTTGTTTAAACTATAGGGCTGCATGATATTGGAAAAATCTGACATGGCCATATTTTCTATTTCTGCTATATGCAATATATACAGTTTCACCAGATGACTTGAATCCCTCTATTTGGAAACGATTAATTAATTTGATTAGCATGATTCTGAGTATATAAAGAAATCGGAGTGAAATTCAATACCTTTTAAAACCTTTTTAGGACTGTTTCCATACATCAAGACCTTGAAACCACTTTAGGTTTCAACCGGAAACACTGGCAAGATTTTAACTTACAGTATATTTACTAAATATTAATGTAAGAAACTAAACCAAAACTAAAACATTATTTATATACTGAATAAAAATCTATTTAATCTAGCTGATTCAGCAGGTTGGTGCCTGTAGAACTGCAGAATCAATGGTGTTGCCTTGATTACTGCAGTAAATAAAGCAGCATGATGTCAAATAGGATTTTATTGATTTCATAAACTACACAGCACAGATTAGCATATAAAATTTAAGTACCTTGCAAAATAGCATTTAATATATTAATATTATTATATTTAATATTATTTCTTATATTACTTAAGAAAAAAATACAAACAACAAAAATGTCAATAAAATTCACTTAGTTAAACTCTAGACTTTAATTTTCAATATCAAAAGACATCAGAGCAGAGATCAACACCCCATAATTAGAAAAATAACTGTTTGATGACTATAAAAGTTCATAGTTTGGCCACTATGTCAAATTAATAAAATCAATGATTTTTGATTTACACCAGGGGTCACCAAACTTGTTCCTTGAGGGCCGGTGTCCAACACAGTTTAGCTCCAACTCTAATCAAACAATCCTGAACAAGCTAATCAAGGTCTTACTAGGTATACTTGAACATCCAGGCAGGTGTGTTGAGGCAAGTTGGAGCTAAACCCTGCAGGGACACCGGCCCTCCAGGACTGAGATTGGTGACCCCTGTTCTACACTCTCAGAAATAAAGGTACAGGGCTGTCTCTGGGGCAGTACCTTTTCTAAAGGTATTTAATTGTACCCGAAGAGTCCATATTAGTACCTCAAAGGTACATTTTAGGTGCATTTGGGTACTGATATGTACCTTTGAGGTACCACACTCTCAGAAAAAATGGTACAATGTTTAATCAAAGAAGCTACAAACACTTGTCACTGGGGCAGTACCTTTGTATGGGGCAAAATTGTACCTTAAGACAAAGAAACACATTTGTACCATTGCAGTTTTACCTTTAAGGATATCATACCATGGGAAACCAAATGTACCTGATTTTTAAAACCTACAGATACAAAATCGTACCTTCACTAAAGGTACAAATCTGATCCATAAAGGTAGCACCACAGTGACAAGACACTTTGTACAATAACAGTGTCAAAAATGCTCACTAAACATTTATTTAAAATGCCTTTAATGTTTAGTTTACAATACCTATGGTATATGTTTTACCAGTTGTTTTGTAATATTGCATTATGAAATTTAATAATTACTGTTTCTTTCTTTTAGAAATTATACATACAATCACTTTTCCTTTCTAGTCATATTTATTTTCATAGGTGTTGTAATAAATAAAACGTTGATCAACACTATTGCACCATTTATATGGGAACAATTGTGTACCTTCATTTCAGTTGTACCATAAAAGGTATTGAATAGTATCATAAGAGGTCTTTTCTGCACCATATTGACCTTATTCTAAAATGCGTACAGTAAGTGCGCCTGTTTTCGTGATTGTCTTAGGACTTCCGATTCAGTCGCCTATGGGAGAAATGACTAGGAATAATAAACGGCAGAAAACGGTCAAACTACCTGCTCTACAAACAAATGTTTGCATGACTACACAGACCAAGTAGAATAATATAATAAGAAAATATCAAATTGCAACATCGAGCAGCGAAATGAGCAGTTTTTAACGTCAAAAAATGAATGGAAGTGAATGAGACCGGAAGTCTCAAGCCAAAAAGATTCAAATGGCAGCGCCCACTCGTCGGCGGAGAATACGGTGAATAAGATACAATCTTTACAAAGGGACAAAACTGTTCCTCAACTAACATTATTTGTACCACTGTGTACCTTTTCTTCTGAGAGTGCACTAAAGACTTTAGGTAAAGTCAAATACTGTATGCAACTTTTGAAAAGTGACAGCCAAGTGACAGCCCTTGTACCTTTATTTCTGAGAGTGTATAGATAGGAACTCCTCTCCTTTTGATGAGCGTTATTTCTTTTGGCTAGTGCAGTTTAATTCACAGACTTTCTATCAAGTATGTTGTATGTTTTTTGGTCACATCCATAACTCATGTTTATTTTCCTCATTTAAAATATAGAAAATGTTTACAGATTGATATTTTTCTGATCCCATAACTCTGTAGTAGTTAGTTGTTTTGGAGAACATAAACAGTTGCCTTAATTTAATGCTGACGTATACGTTCTATGTGAATTTATGTTTTGAGCTTTTACTGTAAATGTCACATTCATAATGCCGGAATTGCTCTCCTATTAAAAATATGACTTTAAAATATAGATTTGTGAGGGGTGTACTTATATATGCTGAGCAATGTATAGTTGAAGTCAGAATTATTAGACCCCCTTTGAATTTTTTTCTTCGTTTTGAAATATTTCCTAAATTATGTTTAACAGAGCAAGGACATTGTCACAGTATGTCTGATAATATTTTTTCTTCTGGAGAAAGTCTTATTTGTTTTATTTCGGCTAGAATAAAAGCAGTTTTTAATTTTTTTTAAAGAATTTTAAGGACAAAATTATTAGCCCCTTTAAGCTAATTTTTGTTTCGATAGTCTACAGAACAAACCATCATTATACAATGACTTGCCTAATTACCCTAACCTGCCTAGTTCACCTAATTAACCTAGTTAAGCCTTTAAATGTGACTTTAAGCTGTATAGAAGTGTCTTGAAAAATATCAAGTTAAATATTATTTACTGCCATCATGACAAATATAAAATAAACCAGTTATTAGAAATGAGCTATTAAAAGTATTATTTTTATAAAGAAAAATCTTCTTTCCGTTAAACAGAAATTGGGGAAAAATAAACAGGGGGGCGAATAATTCTGACTTCAACATTATATATTTCTTAACTATATAAATAATGCCAATTAAAGACACTATTGTGTGTGCACAGCTTGTGATATCGATGCTCAACACGATATATTGTGCAGCCCTACTTTAAAATATTAAAAATGTTCATAAAAGTCCCTTTTTCACGCTTTTCAAGGTTAAAAGTTGTTGGAAGAAAGCTCAAGATCCAATAATGCAATTTAAAAGCAGAAATAAGATCAAAATAAAATAAAAACATGAATCACAAGATATGAAAAGCTGCTAATTTGTGGCTATTTTTTACAGTAAGTGCAGATTCTTGGTACATTGAGGTCGAAATGCTCACAAAGCTGCTATTTTCAACATGGCTATAAATTGGCCGTGTCTGCAAGGCTCGCTTAAACCATCCAGAACCGCAGGATTACGCTGGAATAGAGATTTTACGCTGAGGTGTGTCAAGAGCTCATCTTTGTACTGCTGAATATGCTGCATGATGAATAATGCATGTATGCTACCGTGCTTTTAACTTAACAGGGGGACAAAAAACTGTTTTCATAAGCCAACTTGATCGTGATTGGCTGTCCCGCAGAAGATGCGTCATGAGGTCGGGATGTACAGAGACCCATTAAAAGCGCTGTGCTATTTTATACAGAGGGCATTCCTGTCTTTTGTTTCAGGAGGAAAAGGAAACCTGACAGGAAACCAGATTGTGTGGAACAGGAAATACCCATAGATTGAGACACCCTTCTCATTGTCGACTAAAGTGTACAGTTAAAAGTCAATCATGTGAGGTATCTGTGTCAAATTGTGAAGGAAAAAACATGCAGGTTACTATTATAATCTGTGGATGCATATGTTTACTACACTGAAAAACCCATAAAGTTATGGAAACTCAAACCGTTTGAGGAAACCGACTGCAACAAACCATTTAAGTTCAAAAACTAATCCTAATGAGTACTGTGAACTTAATCTATTTGATTAAACGATGCAATTTGAGCACATGTTGAACCCAATAAGTGAAGTGAACTCAAACCAACTGAGTACTGTAAAACCCAAAAAGTTAAGGCAACTCAAACTGCTTGAGGGAACCGACTGCTACAAACCATTTGAGCTAAACTAATCTATGTGAGTACCATGAACTTACTCCAGTTAAGTTGAAGTAATGAGGTATTTAATGAACTCACTACCTTCAACACTGAGTTTAAAACTCTTTTCGAATGAGTAGAATTAACATTCAGTAAATTTTGAGTTAATTACACTCATTTCATTTGATAAAGTTGACTGTTGGGTTTTAGTGTATGTTTATGGGTCAAAGATGAGATCTCCTGGTTTGGTGTCCTTACTGTCAATAAATGAATTGTATAGAAGGAAGGCATGTTAACTTAAAGTAAAGAGTCTACTTGTCCATTTTTAAATGTTTTTGTGACAATATATCAAAATATGGTTGATAGTATAATTTACCGTCTTCATCAAGATCATATATATATTTATATGAACATGAAAAATAATATGATCATACATTTTTATATCAGTTAAATTAAAGGAAAGGTATACTTGTTTCAAATTTCAAAATTTGTGAAAATAAAATATCAATTTATTGGTGTTAATGTAATATTCCATGTACACTGAACTTAGATAGAAACTTGACATTTAATATTTTATAATACTAGATTTTATACTATTTTATTTATTAAAAACTTCCTGCTGACAAATAGCTTAAAAAATAGTGGCGATGACAAAACTCTAAATATTTCAAATGACATTAAATTAATATGTTGTGGCCAAATTAAGCGCTTTTAATGTAATCAAACAATTATTATTCTAATTATGAATCAATCAATGTTTAATTGTTATGTATTAATCAATGTGTTTACTTGCTATTGTTACACTAAATTACATTTTAAAGGATTTTTTTTTGTAAATCATATTTAAATTGAGTTTATTTATGATTATGATTGATTTATTTACATTAAAAAACTGACATTCTATAATAGCTACAATTAGGTAAATTTTACATTGGCATCTTAAAATAATAATGATAATAATAATAATAATAATAATAATAATAATAATAATAATAATAATAATAATCATTATAAATAAGCACTGCAAAAAAATCCTGGTTGCATATTTTTTAAAGCTGAATCAAATTAACTTTATGAGTTCATTGAACATATATTATGTTAAACTGACTTAAAACAGCTTGCGTAACTTAAAAAAAATTAAGTTAGAACATGAATTACTTGGTTTAATAAGTTACAATGACCTAAAAACATCTGCTGTCAGGACTAATTGATATTCCATTTTTAAGTTTGAACAAACAAAAAAATAAAAGAAAACATTTTTTTAGGTTAATAAACTATTTTATCTAGCAATGACAACACAGATTATATAAAAACAAACAGAATATTCCAATTCCTAATGTTATATATTTCACAACAGTTATCTTTTGCCCTTTATGCGCCAAAAAATACCATTTTCTGTCCTCAGTCACCCCATTGCTATCGAAAAAAGCCAATTTAACATGATAAAATCTAACACAAGCATGATGTGTACGGCCCCAAACATATACCACACCCAAAACCACTTATATGACCGCAAAAAAAAAGGAGTGTTTGCATTTGTAGCCCTCCCCTCCAGACAGGAGCCAACAATTAATCAGAGATCATTACACCTTAAATATGACGCTCACCAATATTTAATTCAAATAGCTACTGGTGTCTTTTCAGACATGGATTTAATAATTATGCACATGTTAAAATAGCTATTTGGAGATTGAAAATGTGAGGACCACACATAGCTAATTATTCTAAGCAGACCGCGTTTTTTTTTTTCTTAAGCAGCCTAATTTGCGATATCACAGCCCAATTAAGATTAGCTTATAGCAATTATTTTGAGTTATCAGAATGCGGCAAAGACTGTGGAGTGATATTTTATTGTGGGTGGGCTCCGCTTTTGAACTATATGAATGGTTGGAAAACCTCGGCACGGTGCCACTCCAAGTGCGCAGCCACATCTCCAGCCTAAAGCTTTATGATTTATACAAACCACTGCACTGCATTCACACACACATACACACACACACGCGCGCGCCACGATATGCTGAAAACCCAAAGCAAGCAGTCTCGTCGACTAGAAGACATTCGCTGTTTTCATCTTAAAAACAAAGCGGATTTTCCCTCAACTCTTTGCTCCATCACAACAGCGAGTCTAGCCCGTTAGTTTTACGAGCGTGCGTCTGAACGCGCGTATCCTCCGCTATAGCTTTCAACTTTCAACAAAGTTTCGACGAAAAGGAAAAGGAAACTTGAGAAAGAGAGAGGGAGAAGAGGAAAAGAGCAGCTCGGAGCGGCTGAGACAGCCCGAAATACAGGCGTCTACGCTCTCGAACTCCGTCCATCTCCGAAAGATCCCTCTCCTCCACTCTTACCTTAATAGTTCCGTCCATTTTGCGCAATTTTCAGTGGAGCCCGACAATATTCCAAACATGACACGCGTCTGAATTAATTCCAGCCCCCGATATGTGGCGGAGAGACAGAGACAGTTTCGCCGGATGGTTTTTTTTCCTCTAAATTTGGGAAGTGAAGTCACTGCGCTTGAGAAGGAAGCCGTGTATGCGTGTATGTGTGTGTGTGTATGTGTGTGTGTCACTGGCCCTGCCTTCATTACGGCACCCAAAGCAGGATATTTGTCCAGCGAAGATAAGACACCAAAACAATGGTGTTTCTTTCCTTTGTGCATGTTTTTGCCTGGAAATATTTACAGAATGCCTGCCAACTCTTTACATTTGTTGCGCTTTTTTTCCGACATTAAACAAGGCGGGTTTGTAGAAACATTGCATTGATGCATCAAAGCTGTGCTAGAAATAATCATTAATACAACGTCTGAAATAACAGATTATGCTGATTAATATAGGCTAACCATAGTTTAAGGCTAAAATAAAATATATACTTTTTCAACGATCGAATACAAATATGTCTAATGCACTCGGTCTAATAATAATCTCATAATATGATGAATATTGTTCCGTTATATCCAATAACTTTGATTTGATCTACCTATGGTGAAGTGAAGAATGTGACGAGTCTGCCCGAGCTTCTTCTAAAATGGGCTTCCATGAATAAAAAGCAAAGCCCGCTGCGTCGAGTCTGTCTGCTCCACACGTGTGCGCGCCTCTGAATGCACATGAACGCAGCGAGCCTGGTGCTGTATGGACCATATAGAGAGGCTGATACCTCTTGTGTGCTGTGCTGTTCAACATTTCTTTAAATCAGTAGCATATGACCTCACATTTTTCATGGACAATAATAGGAATATTGTGCGTGTTAGACTACATTTACTGCGCATTAAATGTCTCATTTCGTTAAAAAAAGAAAAATAGATATATTTCCGACTTGTAGTGTTTAGTGTCGAAACATATTTTGCATGCATTAAATGCCTGCTATTTTTATATAGCATATACAGCGTGCATGTGATTCCATCTCTAAATCCAAAATCTCCACCCCCTCTTTTTCAGTTACCGAGCACGCTCTAGACGCTCAGCCAACCCAGACCCCCGGATCCAGAGACCCCCTGACCGAGAGGTCCATGCCTAGGGGAGCGAGACTGAGTCTGCGCCGGCTGGCTGTTTGCGACATGGGGGTCTGGATGGTGGAGAGGCCCCCTCGAGAGCCCCACATCTGGATCCTGCTAGGGGTCAAGGCTTCTCCTGCCTGAGGCCTGCACAGTAATTAACGGAGACACCTTGTTTAACCATTTCGACTCAGGGCCTCTTTCTCTCGTGCACAAAACAACCCGACTTTTCTTTCATTCAAATAAACGACATTGGCATACATTTATCATTTCAGTGTTCTGCGTTAATGGGGAATATACAAGACCCCAAGTGGGGAAAAGTGATGCAACATAAAATGTACAATTTGTCACATGGCTGATTTGGTTTTGGGTCATCATATCGGATTTCTTGTTCTGCGACATTTGTAGGCTATTCACGTTTAATTCAGTGGAAGGGTGGACATCATTTTTTTCACATAGCGTGGGACTTGATAGCTGAAACATATGTTTCCCTAGAGGGGCCGCTTAGACTCCACCATTCTTTTAATTAAAACACCATTATCTCTGAGCGCATGACGAGACGGAGATCTGGCGGAGAAGGGTCACTAATGACAGTATAATTATGTTTTATGGTCTCCATTTCGATTATTATAAATGAGACGTCTCTTCGCTTGAAGCAGAACTATACATCAGATAAATTGTGAACACAATTGATTCATTCAAATTTGCGAACTGTATTAGTAGTTGTGGCTTAAATAAAAGATTGCGTCCAGTTAGATCGGATATCCACGTAGGAAGCCAACAGTCTTATCTCGCTGTCAACATCATCCGCTTATCTAAACCACGGCTGCTTCCAGATACAGTCTGTTTTCAACTCTCAAGATGTAATGATAACATGTCCAAAATAAATGCATGTTTTATTTACGGAGCAAACGTCTTGGTGAAGTGCATCATTAAACCTAGAAAAATCAGCGTCTTCTCCCGCGTGGCACTTGCCCAGGTCATTATGAGTCCAGCGGTAACAAACATTTTGGAAGGCCAATAAACAGATGCATGTTGGTTTATGTAGTGAGCCACAGAACATCTGGCTCGACGCTGGAGCTTGACAGCCAGGCATTTCTCCCAACCACGACCTGTGGGAAGCCAGTGGCCCAACGCTACTGGAAAAACCCTGAAGTGCTGGAGCAAGACTAACCCAAAGTGAGACCAGAGGCTTCCTCAACTTGAAAAGAAAGAAATAAGAAAAAAAACGGGTGTGGGAACAACGTGGTGAACGGACCTTCGATGTTATTACATAACTAGTATCATGTTATTACATAACTAGTACATTTGGCTACAAGTAGATCTATCTATCTATCTATCTATCTATCTATCTATCTATCTATCTATCTATCTATCTATCTATCTATCTATCTATCTATAGGCCTATTTTACAACATTTAATTGCTGTGTAAATAGCATATCTTTTAAATTTACATGTTATAAAAATCTCCACCAAACTGACCTTGGAGATTATTTAATCTATCTATCTATCTATCTATCTATCTATCTATCTATCTATCTATCTATCTATCTATCTATCTATATATCTATCTATCTATCTATCTATCATCTATCTATCTATCTATATTACAACATTTTAGATAATAAAACGCTCTACATTTTTATTTATTGCTGTGTAAATAGCATACCTTTGCAATTTATATATATTTTAGGCCTTAGATCTATCTATCTATCTATCTATCTATCTATCTATCTATCTATCTATCTATCTATCTATCTATCTATCTATCTATCTATCTATAGGCCTATTTTACAACATTTAATTGCTGTGTAAATAGCATATCTTTTAAATTTACATGTTATAAAAATCTCCACAAAACTGACTTTGGAGATTATTTAATCTATCTATCTATCTATCTATCTATCTATCTATCTATCTATCTATCTATCTATCTATCTATCTATCTATCTATCTATCTATCTATCTATCTATCCATCTATGATTAATTGATAGATATTCGACATAAATTACCCGCTATAGGCTGTCCTGACTGCTGATAGACATCCAGCTTCTCAGGTTGCTCCAGATCGTCACCAGCCCCAAATTTCCTCCGAGAATGACACGAAAAATAGAGACTGCAGCACACAACACCAAACTGTCTGGCCTCCTGCTCGGGGCCATAATTAATTTGAGATTTATTTTTATTGGAAAGCCCCAGTCTCGCCCGGCCTTAACCAAACAAAAACCTTAACCCATGGCTTCGCCTGAATGAAGCTGAATATTTCTCTGAAACTGGACTTTCTTAGGGCGTGCTGAGGTAAATCCCTTTCCCGCTCAAATTCTGCCCGCCAGCAACTACACTCAAATATGGCCGTTTATCTGCAGCGCGCGAATTAAAATGGGGGGAGGGGGGGATATTCGTGGAAGCATTTCTGGAACTTATTTGCTAAATATTTACAAAATATGACCAAAACAAACACTTAGATTTGGCTGTGGAGTTATTTGTCTGAAGAAACACCTGACATGTAGGCTATAAAACTAAGTATAAACACGAAAATAACAACAACAATAATAATAATAATAGTAATAATCCTACCAGAAACGTTTTCTTTTGTCCAGTTTTTTTTTTGTTTAGCTCAACTCCTACCATGCAGTGCACTATTTATTATTCAGTCTGCATGTGGGGAGAAAGCTGGATTTCAAAGAGAAGGTTTTCCCTCAACATTCCTGCGCTGCTAATGTCTCGAAACAAATCGAGGACTGTTCGTGGGACTGTGAAACGCAGCCCCTCTGTGGAGGAACACAAACTATAGCGTCTGCATGAAAAGCTCCCTTATGCAGGGGGCAATAAGTCTCCATAACATAACAACTCGGCTCTGGAAAGTATGCTGATTGTAAAGATATAATGAATGACTTTAGCAGGCACAATACTTCATTTTCATGGCTCTGTCTGTACGCAGTGCACTAAGCCTTTTGATACATTAAAGTTATTACTGTGGCACTCTGCCATAAATAACCATCCAAATATGCCAACCTTATTTCAGCGTCTAAAAGCAAGAACATTGATAATACAGCATAGCTTTCATAAGAGTACAGGTTAGCAATTCAGTAGCTAAATGTAGTGTCAATACAAAGTATTAAGTGTCATTATTATATTGCAGACATTTGCAAGTGTTCACTATGAAAAAACAATCCCCAGAGGTCCCTAAAAATATATTTTCCTATATGGAAATTTCCATATGCATGGTTGGTAGTACTTTTTGTTCGTGCAAAAACAGATGTCTGCCATTTGCAATGTTTACATTCTTTAAGAGCATACTGAGAGAGGAAAAACGCAGCATGTCAAATATAATAATGTAGAATAAGTAACATTAGTGAAGGTCAAAATGGCTTGCATCTTTGTTCAATGGATTAGACAGTACACACTACCCCAGATGTTCTGCGAACCAATTAGCTAAGAAGTCAAACTAAAGGCCCCTCATGTCGTATCATCCATGTTAATTCAAATATGACGAGATGTGAATCCGGAAAACCGCGTTTATACAAGCCATTTACATCAGTGATCAATGTAGCTTGTAAGAGGAAAAGGGCAATTTAGGAATTACAGTCTGTTTCCTCTGACATTACCTGCTCGTGGTGACGATGGTGTCTTACCTTGACGTAAGACGAAGTGTCGGGGACGGTCTGAAACATTGTCATTGGACAGAGAGTCCGGAAATGTATGATGTTCACTTCACGGCCCCTTGAAAAAACACAAATCTACAGGTCAATTTAGAGGAAACTAAAGTTTGCCCAGTGCAAAAAATAAAATAAAATAAAGGGTTAGGTTAGGTTATATAATAACAATAGCCTATTATTATTATTATTATTATTATTATTATTATTATTATTATTATTATGCTACAACTACAAATAATAGCAACGATGATGATGATAATTTTAATAATATTAACAACAACAAAACAACTACTATGTATAATACGTATTAATATTTATAATAATAGTTATAGTTATTTATAATAATAATAATAATAATAATAATAATAATAATAATAATAATAATAATAATAAAATAAACAAAGAACATTTGTCCCCCAATTCTGAATTAATTCCGATTGCCGGCGTAAGTCAATTGTCTTGCGTTTAAACAATTAACTTGACTCCATTGTTCATTTGGTAAATTTAGTACATTACAAGGAGCAAATTATCCAATCCGTTATGATCATGCATTAATCTCTCACACATTTATACAGAAACGAATTCCCCATCCCTGAAATCCCCTTCCTTTTTGCCACGCCATGCTTCCTCTAAAAAAATGTATTTGCATCTGAGACTCTAAGAAATGTATTTATACCCTGCAGTGTTATTTTCGTTTCATCAATAAGAAAAGACATGCATACACTGTATTTCTGCTCAAATCATTTAAAAACATAAAGCTGTTATTGTGAATTATAAGAACACCTTGCTTTTCACCCCGTTAAAACCACATCCAGCCATCTAAATGGAGGGGTCAGATCTGGTTCATGAGCTTATATGAGAGGAGGACTTCTACACAGAGCTGCATTTATTCGTTTAAGAATTGTAGCCTATACCTTTCATCCCCCCAGAGAATCAAAATGTGCTTATTTTTTAAATTAACAACACAGGCCTCCATTTCATGAAGCATTACGGTTGCAGAAAAGGCGGCATTAGCAGTAAATGTAAATAACACAATAATATTTAATAATTTAAGTATAAAATATAAAAGTTACTCATTGTTCTTTCGTTTTCAAGTGTGTTTACTTAAAGGCTCAATAAGAAATTTGTGAAATATATAGGCCCAGCCCCCTTCTGGTTCTGCAGCAGCCAACATATTGAAACACTTTTCGTTTTAATAAGTGTAGCTTACAAAGTCTCGGGTGAAAGGGCACCTCGGGGACGGTGTCTTTTGCCTTTCCTTCGGCTTGCAATTACAGAGCAGACTGGCACTAGAATTATTTAACATTCCACAGCAGTTCAGAAACACGGATGGCCATATCAAAACACGGCAATAACGTAAACACATCAAATCTTTATTAGTGAATTGCGCGCAATCTGATAACTGGAACGCTATTAAAGTTTATTCAGGCTCACAATTAAATGGCCATTTATCATGAATAGCAGGCTGATGGAATGGAAGAATGGCGAGTACAATGTTGATGTAGACTAAACAGTTTTTTGTTTATTTGAGTGGTGGAGATTTTAAAGCAGAAAAAACAAGACGGCCTTCGTTTTAGCAAATTTTTACACAGTAACATCCTGGTTTCCTTAAGTTTTTAAGCTGAATCAAAATAACCGAGTCAATTGAACTCATATCATGTTAAACTGACTGAAAACAGCTTGCGTAACTTAAAAAAATTAAGTTAGAAAATGATTAACTTAGTTTAATAAGTTATAATGACCTAAAACAAAAGCAGTCAATAATATTTACTCATATATTTTTACAGGGCAGGAATTACCACTAATGAATTAATTGCTATCATTGTAAATAATGTAGAGTTCCACAAAATGTATTAATGCTGTTCCAACACAAATTGATTAGGTTAATGTAACAAAGTCAAGTGTATTGAACATTAAAAAATTAAGTTGTAACAAAAAATCTTAAAATCTTGTGTTTTTAACTAATTTTAAATATGTTTAAACAAGCAGCAAAAATCATTTGAGTGTATAAAGTATAACTGTTTCAACTACTAGCTTATTACAACACATTATGGCATTAATATTGGAGGCAGCGAGATATTCTTAATAAATAATTAAATTCAAATTGATTCAAAATGTTTGTTTTCGTACATGTCGATTGATTAATTTATTTTCCATTTAAGGATTACACACAATAAAACGACATGCCATGATCGAATAATCTAATAAACGAAAATGCTTCTCGTGCTAATTATGGAAACTCAAATGCATTCGTCGCTTGTCCGTCATGAGGTGTAGCCATTTTCTATACCTGAACACACACTGACCGTAATGAATAAATCAGGAGTCTTATAACTCGCTCGATTTATATTCGCAGCGTCAGACCCCGGGCTCCTGCGGGCGAGAGCTGGGCTCGCCTCATAAACTTTCCCAAATGCATCCAATTTCTAAACGGTAAAAGAGCATAGAATTCCGCATCTGTGGCCAATTAAGTGACTGGAGGCTCAACAGGACTGTTAAGTAAGTGCATCGTCTCTCCTCCGAAGAGGACCGAGAGCGTATTATATTACATTTTGAAGCGCCTTACCTAGCGAGTGCGCGTTATCCATCAAACGACCTCTTTCTACACTGTCAACACATTGCAATCGAGTAAAGGACGCGACACCTAGCACAATGAGCTCAAAGCATGCAAAACAGTTCCACGTGCATGCAACAAACGTGTTTGCAATGCACACAAACTACATCAATAAGTCTGATTAAAAATGCAACAACCACAAAAACGCATGCTCACCTGTCTCGTCTCTGTCAGCCTTTAATTTCGAGCTTTCTTCCAGTCTTTAAATAATTAATCCCGACTATGAGAAAGTGATTGTGATGGATAAGTTTGAGTTATGTTAAGGAGGCGTGTGAGGAGGAGAGGAGGGATGTTTGAATGGGGAAAGTGTAGAGTTTGCCCTCGACCGCTGACCAATGAGAACGCGCGAGCTCACCATGTAGTGCATCCACTGAACCGTGAAATAAGGCAAATCTGAAACGAGCGCGAGACCATAAAAGACATGCAGAGATGGGGGGAAAGCGTGGAGCTTGCTGGAGGACATCCGAATATAGTTTGCAAATAGGCTACTTTTTCTAAAAAAAAAACGAACTGGCGATTTTATTAGGAGCTCTGTCTATTGATGGATCGATTTGTGTATTTGTTTTTATTTTTAAACGCTTCCCAGAGACACCCTATGGCGAGGATGAGCGCGCACAGTTGGGATCGTGTCACATATCCACGCGTCACCCGTAGCGTCTCTTTCCTGTTGGGTTTGACCCTGTTCACTTCACTAACTCAATTTCCTCCACCCGAAAGCTCCTTCAAAGTAACAGCGGCAGGTTTACAGTGCGGAAAACTGCTGATCCGTGACGTGTGAAGAAGATCAGCAAGGAGGAACTATGATGATCGTTGATCTGACCTGAAGGCGGGTGTCAGATTAAAGGGACAGTTCACACCAAAATACAAGTTTATTCACACTCATGTGGGATCAAATCTTTGAGTTTCCTTAAAAAAACAAACAAAACAAAAAAAAACACACACACTCAAAAGAAGATATTTTGTAGAATGTTGGAATCTGGTAACTAATGGCATTCATAGTAATTAAAGGGACAGTTCACCCCAAAATAAAATTTCAAACCTTTGAGTTTACCTTTTTCTGCTGATCATTGATCTGAACTAAAGGCGGCTTTCAGATTAAAGGGACAGTTCACACCCAAATACAAGTTTATTCACTTTCAAGTGGCTCCAATATCTTTGAATTTCCTTTTTTTTAAAACACACACACACACACACACACACACACACACACACACACACACACACACACACACACACACACACACACACACACACACACACACAAAAGAAGATATTTTGAAGAATGTTGGAAACTGGTAACCATTGACATCCACAGTAAGGGGTTAATGGGATATTTCACCCAAGATAAATTGTATTCACCCTCAAGTGGTTTAAAATTTTTGAGTTTATTTTTTAACAAAAAAGAACATATTTTGTAGAATGTTGGACACTGGTAACTATTGGCAAACACAGTAATTGAAGGGACAGTTCACCTCAAAATAAAATTTCAAATCTTTGAGTTTTCTTTTTTTTCTGCTGAACATTTATCTGACCTGAAGGCAGGTTTCAGATTAAAGGGACAGTTCACGCAAAAATACAAGTTTATTCACCCTCAAGTGGCTCCAAACCATAAAAAGAAGATAGTTTGAAGAATGTTTTAAACTGGTAACCTTTGGCATCCACAGTAATTAAAGGAGCAGTTCACCCAAGATTAAATTTATTCACCCTCAAGATTGCGTGCATAATTACATAAATTAATCTTTATAATTACATTAATAACCTGCATAATTACAGTAGTTATCCTTATAATCACATGAATTAATCTGTATAATTACAGTAATAACATGCATAATTATAGTATTAATGCTTATAATTACATTAATAATCTGTATAATTACAGTAATAACATGCATAATTACAGTATTTATCCTTATAATCGCATTAATTAATCTGTATAATTACAGTAATAACCTGCATAATTACAGCAATAATCCTTATAATCACATTAATTAATCTGTATAATTACAGTAATAACATGCATAATTACAGTACTTATCCTTATAATCACACTAATTCATCTAAATAATTACAGCGGAAACCTGTATAATTGCAGTAATAATCCTAATAATCACATTAATTATCTGTATAATAAATTATTTACAATAATAATTTGTTAAATGACAGTAATAATCTGTATAATTGCAGTAATAGTTAGTAAAATGGCAGCAATAACCTGTACAATTACAGTTAAAATCTGGAAAATGACAGGTAACTTTTATAAGTATCTACATTTTTTAACAGTTTTTTTAACAGAGCAGTTCACTTAGGAAATGTCGAAAAAAACCAGAATATTTTACTAAAAGCAATAAATAAATGAATGAATATACAAATAAATAAATATATATATATATATATATATATATATATATATATATATATATATATATATATATATATATATATATATATATATATATAAATATATATATATATATATATATATACAGTAAATAACACTATAAGACATACATAAATAATGTTTATTAATTATAATTATAATTATAACTTAATTATAAATGTTTAGTTTTATTAATAAAATGTTCTTTATATTTATTAATATATATATATATATATATATATATATATATATATATATATATATATATATATATATATATATATATATATATATATATATATATATATATATAGGAACTGTTTATTAAATTGGTTTTGGCAAAGCAAAAGAGGCTCTTCTATTGCGTTGTTTTTTTGAGTGTATTGTAATCAATTATTACACAATGTCAAATGTGCAACATGCCCTGCAATAAAAGTGTCACAACAAGTTGCCTAAGCGTGTCTTTGCAATTAGATGTTTATGTAATGCATGTCATTTGAACACACATGATAAACTACAAACGAGACAAGTGCAATGAGAATGAATAGAATATATTTACCTGGTTGATTTCGGTAAACCTTAATAAACCTCGACTTAAACAGAATTAGGAAAAGGACGCCACATTCCCATAAGATCACACAAATTCTTCAGAACAATAGCAGGAAATTGCCACCTCAGCCAGACAGGAAACATACTGTATCTAAAGGCAACCATCGCTGTGTTTGCACTTTCTGATCATTTACAACATGTAAACAGCATTTATTTAATAACACAGAACAGTTTTACACCTCATACCTTATTGATTGCTGGTTTTTATGCGTCCGAGCAGCTCTTAGAATTGAACAGATGTCAGGAATGAAAGCAGATGAATGGACGGATGACGCACTTCCATCTAAATGCCTTTTGACAGAAGCGAAGAACAATAAACACAGCTAGTGTTAGTTCTCAGAAACGGCTTGTTTTTCCTCTTCTTTGTCCTGGGCCTTTAAAGCTGTTACTGTAATCATCTCACGTTCAGTAGTGAGTGAGCTGGGGTATTTAGACAGGCAGCCATACGAATGTAGGAGGAATGAAAATAAAGATATTCCAGCATTATTCGTGGAAAGTGTTCTCAGCAGCTCCTGTCTAGACAGACTCGAACTCACTGAAGGTACATGTACATGACAACAATGTACTTAAACATTTATTTGCAGGGCAAAGATTAATTGTATCCCCCCCAAAAAAGAAAAAAAAAAAATATATATATATATATATATTAGAGATGTAACGGTATTGTAAATACCGTCATACCGCAATATTAATTTTTTATCGATATTACCGAAGTCGCATGACTCGGTAAAACTATAGGTCTTCTGAGAAATTTTGCTCAGGCGAATGAAGCAAACGGGAGGTAGCGAAAACTACAATTGCCATCAGCCCATGCTTGACCATCATCCCTTGCGGTCTGCTGTCGCTACAGATCCAGTAATGCGGAAATGGAGTGTGCTGCTAGAAGCGGGGATGAAAAAGAGCTGGAAAACTCTAAAGCGGGTGTTGTCGCCGCGCGCGTACTGAATAGCGGTGTTGTCGCGCGAGTTCTTATCAGCTGTATTGTCGCGCGAGTTCTTATCAGCTGTGTTGTCGCGCGCGTACTGAATAGCGGTGTTGTCAGCACACTGTTCAGATTGATGCAGACATGAGACCTCTATCTTACTCATGGTTTGTCCTCTCAAGTGGGGGAAAGACAATGCACAACGTTACCCACTGCTGTCAACCTGGCCCAAGTCATATCTCTCTTGTCCCAGAAACTTCAGTCCCAAATGAGAGGGTTTTTTTCTGTTGCAGGGCACATTGTAAATATCCAGAGATACCAGCTTTTACCAGATTATATTTATATGATAATTTTCCTTTAAATCCATCTCTATCTAAGTGAGTGAGTGATTAAATGTTGAATGTGATGAGTTTTCAACAATACTAAATTGAAACTTAATTTTTTTACATGGTTTAATATTTTTTTGTTATTAAAATTGAAGTTCCTGTTTCAAAGCTTACAGATAGATGGCTAATTTGTATGTCATTGACACTTTTGGCACTTTTTTGGAGTATTTTCATAAGTTTTGTTTTTTCCTGTAAATGATTCAATAAATACCGTACCGTGACATTCATACCGAGGTATTACCGTACTGTGAAATTCTGATACCGTTACATCCCTAATATATATATATATTTACTTAAAGGGTCACGAAACACCAAAACACATGTGTTTGAGCTGTTGACAGTCGTATATGTGTCCCACACTGCTAAAAACACTATTAGGACACATATATTTCAATAAAAAGTGTAAATTGGTTGTTTTTGCGTTATTTCAAAAAGCGTGTAATCCAGCGTGCAGACTGGACGTCTGTGCCAGAGTGGGCCTTGTTACGTCTCAGAGTGTGATGCATTAATGCATGAGTAAAGCTTGGTTCAAACCAATCAGAACGCTCTATTGTGCAACTTCATTAATATTCATTACTGTCACAGTGTTTAGACGACTTGTGTTTAGAGGCGCCACGTTGTGTTGGCAAAACAAGCGTGAAGTGTTGCTTTTATAGTTTGCTGCAGTTAAGTTTTGTTTTCATTTTCTCTCTGTGAGAGTTCAGCTGGAGTCACGTGTGGATTAACAGTGTACGCGACGCTCGACAACAATAACTTACGTGTCTAAGGAGGATTATTGTTTACCTGAGAGCTCTTCTCATCTGCAAACGCTGAGATCCGGATTCGCTTGTAGTCTTCTCTTAAGAAAAACGCGGCTCTAGTTGCTGGTGATTGTCCTGTCTCTACAGATTTGGTAAGTGAGCGACCAGCGCTCTTTGTTTATTCAGTTTGTTCATATCAAACAAACTATTGCACCGAGTGTAAACATGTTAGCACTACAACCAAACTTTAACCTCGTGTAGGATTTTCACCGCATTTTGTGACCGGAATAACACACGCGGCTTACTGACACTACCTGCCGTGTGCATCTAAGTTTTCGGGAAATGCTGAGCGTTTTTTCTTTCATTCGCCGTGCGGTATCAAACATTGCATGAAAAATACACGCTTACAGCAGTTCCTCAAATCAAATATCTCGTTTGTCGTGAGGGGCATGAATGAATTCCCTGAATGAAAGAGCCAAACTGCAGTTAAAGTCCACCATTTAATAATTTGGCAAATAATTCGACTACAGATGTCCATGTAAACACCATCACTTTCTCCTGTGTGCGTGTGCGTGTTTTGACTCTGAAACTCGCGCGTGCCCAAATAGACACTCCCACACCATCCCACTTTAGTTCCTCCGACACTCCCCCCTAAACAGAGCTGGACACGCCCACTTTTCTGACTTTTTCCAAAGTAGAGGTGTGAAACACCCTGCTGAAACGAGGGGGTTTCATGGCCCTTTAAAGGTGCAGTATGTAAGTTTGACACCCTGTGGTTGAACTAGGTATTGCACACCTAGTTGAAAACCCACTCAAGCGCAGTTTGCCAGATTGATGACTCCAACAGCAGTGTGGCTCATTCCTCATACCTGCCAACATTTGTCCCTGAAAATCCAGGAGAATGGGGTAAAGTCTAGATCGGATACGCCGCTAGCCAGAAGTGTGATATGCACATTAATATAGTAGCATTTTTTTATGACACTGGATAACAATAATTAATATTTTTACGTTACTGTGATGGTTGGGTTTAGGTCTGGGGGTAATAAAACACAATAAATAGGAAATTTTAAAAATAATATAAATAATTATCATTAACTTCCGACCCCAAAAGTATCTGATCTAGCAGGGGGTGGGTATGTATGTCTAGGTGTTGGGGGTGAGATGTCTGAATAACACAGCTAAGTAACAGTACAATGCAAGGTTTCAGCAGCCCCTGCAATCGGATACTACAACACAATCTCACGGCAATTCGTAACTTTTTCATTTAGTGGCTAATTCGTACGAATACTTATGATCTAATTCGTACATTTTAGTACGATTTGCTCATCCCCCAATGACGGTTGGGTTTAAGGGTGGGGTTAGATGCCACGCCTCCTTTTTAAAATCGTACAATTTCTTACGACTGAACTCGTACAAATTCGTACGAATTAGCCACTAAACTGCCAAAACGTAAAATACTTATGTTTTCTCGTGAGATCAGGCTGGATACTATACCAAAGTCGGCGATCTGGGGGATGTTAAAGACTCAAAATGACTCTTGCGGCAAGCTGAAACTAGCAAACAACTATTGCGTCACGCCTTGCGCCACATTGCGCCGGGTGTATGATAGGGCCCTGAGAGTTTAATAAGGTACGGTATCACAGCCTGGTTCGGCAACTTGTCTGTGCAGCTGAGATCTAAAGTAGTTTGTTTGATTCACACCGCCTGGAAAATTATTAGGTTGTATCAGAGCTGATGTCACTGCAGGATATGTATGAACAGGATGCATTAACAAGCTTATTTGTTTTATTTCGGCTAGAATACTCAATATTATTAGCCCCCTTAAGCATTTTTTTTCATTGGCTACAAAACAAAACCACTGTTATACAATGCCTTGCTTAATTAGCCTTATTAAGTTTCATAATTAACCTGGCTGGAAACCCATAACCACTGACTTCCATAGTATTTGTATTACTATGAAACTACCCTGTCAATGTTTTCTAACATGTTTCAATCTACTTCTATTGTGTTCAACCGTAAAAGGAAACTCTTAAAGGTATGGAACCACTTAAGTGTGAGTAAATGAGTACATTTTCATTTTCGCATGAACTACCCCTTTAAACCCAAGAAAAACTGATCTGAACTATAATAAAACCATCTCTTGTGGGAGCTGTCATCTCTCAAGCTGAATTCCTGCATCTCTTCTCTGATGATGGCTGGTGTTAGAGATTTATCTCAAAGGTCCGGCTCCTGGGACCGCTCTAATATCTGTCTATTTAGGAATATGCAGAAACATACAGACGTGTCTGATTACATCGAGTATGTAGTAATGAAGGCTCGGTCCTCCAGCGTAATGTCTTATTTATTTAACTGGAGGAGCAAGAGAGCAGAAGAGATGGAGATAGCTCGTTTTCCATCGCACCGCGTTCTCATGGGGGACGGGTAAATGAGATGCCGGCACCAGTGAAGGCAGGGCAAATCTTTTCACGCTAACCCCGTCAAGGCCCACACGCAACAGGACAAACCCAAGGGCTTTACCAAACGTCAGCACAGTCAGACTCATTCCTATTAAATGACCATCATTTTCAGCGGATAAAGTTCAGCAAAACAGACTTACTTTAGGTTAAAATGATCTGAAATTAGTTCATGAGCAAATCAATAACCAACGCCAATGTTCAAAACTAAGTCTTTATCTTTGCCTGATTACAGGGATAGTTGATTAATGAAACTTATTTAATTATTTGCTCACCTATTACTGTGTCTTCATGAGTTCTTTCTCATGAGTTCTGGTCGTTATTGATAATATGTTGACATTTCAACCTAACACCCAGGCTGTATATAAAAAAGTCCAACAAAGACTGTTTTTTTCTGAGGAAACTTAGATCATGTCAGGTCTGTACCTCTATGATGACACTGTTTTATAAACAATTTCTCCAATCTGTTTTATCTTTTTGCATTGTAGCTTGGTACGGCAATCTGAGTGTGTCAAGCAAGAACAGGTTGAGCAGCCTGGTGAAGGTGGCAGGCAAGATCATTGGTTTTAATCAGACTGGTCTAATGGTAATCTACCAATGTTCTAAGGAGAGCTCAGGGTATCCTATGCACCCACTGTACTCTGTATTTCAGCTGTTGCCATCAGGACGTCGTTTTAGGGTTCCTATTTGCAGGACAAATAGAACCAGAAATTCTTTTATAATGGTGGCCATTAGGTCATTAAATAAGTCCAGGGGGGAGGGGATGTTTCTATATACTGGTGTATGGATGTTGTGTAGTAGTATTTTCTAATGTGCACATGGAACTTCGCCTGTGTTATGGTACCTTGTTGCAATTTTAGTTTCCCTAACGGGATAATAAAACTGAGTCTGAGTCTTCTGTTAAACACAAAAGAAGATATTTTGAAGAATGCTGAAAACCGGTAACCATTGAGTTCCATGGTGGTAAAAACAGATACAATGGTAATCAATGGTTACAGGCTTTCAACATTCTTCAAAATATATTCTTTTGTGTTTAATGGAAGAAAGAAATTCATTAAAGTTTGGAATCAGTTGAGCATACGTGAATAGGGAGTAAATTGCTGGTACTTTTAGATTTTCATGTAATATTGTGCTTTTTGTGGTGAGGCATGGCGCAGTAGGTAGTGCTGCTGCCTCACAGCAAGAAGGTTGCTGGTTCGAGCCTTGGCTGGGTCAATTGGCCTTTCTGTGCCTTTCTGTGTGGAGTTTGCATGTTCTCCCTGCGTTCGCGTGGGTTTCCTCCGGGTGCTCCGGTTTCCCCCACAGTCCAAACACAGGTGAATTGGGTGAGGTAAACTGTCCGTAGTGTATGAGTGTGAATGAGTATGGATGTTTCCCAGAGATGGATTGCAGCTGGAAGGGCATCTGCTGCATAAAACATAAGTTGGCAGTTCATTCCGCTGTGGTGACCGCTGATTAATAAAGGGACTAAGCCGGAAAAAAAAATTAATGAATGAATTGTGCTTTTTGTCTTTGCGTCATTTATGTCAAGGAGCCAAAGGAGGTTCATTAATAGCCTTTTAATCACAGTAGCTAGCTGAAATAAATGGCAGATTATAAATTAAAAAGGGTTTCCCGGCGATGGGTTGTGGCTGGAAGGGCATTCGCTGCGTAAAAACTTGCTGGATAAGTTGGCGGTTCATTCCGCTGTGGCGACCCCAGATTGATAAAGGGACTAAGCCGACAAGAAAATGAATGAATGAAATTAGAAAGGGCAAAAAGACCACCATCAGTGACGGACTCACCTTTAGTCAAATTAAAAGAATTCCCACTTTATTTAAAGAGTTCACACTTAGATATTGTTTGACGCTATTAGCAGGTTTGGCATGTTGTCCCAGGAGAGAACCATGAGCTTGGAGATAATTGAGCCCTGGGCTCCTGCTTGGTCAATAAGTATATATGGGGGTCCGAGATCAGGTCTCGAGAGCTCCCCCTGGTAAAGGGAGGAAAAGGAGGAGATGGGGTGGAAGGGGGGATTTTTCCAAAACGATGATAGAGAAGTAGGGGGAAATCAGTCTATTTATTGTAGGCTTGAATCTGATTGGATTATTGCTGATTACAGATGAAAGACCAGCCGCGATCAATCATATCATGTGCTCCTCTCGAAATTAGTTTGGAAAACTTCACTAAAATAACTTATTGCAATTTATTGACTGTATTGCAATCTGGATGTAGTGTTAATCAATTGCCCACTGTCATATTGGAGTGAAATAAACACAACAAGTCTCTTTTATTTGATTTCCCGACGTTAAAATAGCACCCAAATCCCAGTGATTTTGAGGCCCACTACAACGTGACGTAGAAGTGCAGTTTTCCCCACCCACCGATTTGATTGACAGGTACCATGTTACTATGTTTCTATAATAACACGTATACACGTCCAAAGAACATTTTGTGTGTGTGTGTGTGTGTGTGTGTGTGTTCTGAAAACGCCATTTGTGTGTGACTCATCATTTCAGAAAGGCTTGAATAAACTCCACAAATACATCAAATAAACTTACTTGGGATTTTTGACCAATGAGCTGTAATTCAGCTTCATCCGTGTTAGTGTCTATCACTGACTACTGTTTATCTGACATATCCCAGGAGAAGCAAAACAGCTCATTTGCATTTAAAGCCACAGGCTACAAAGACAGCTACACTGTACTCAGACACCAAAATAGGCAGATTCTGGAGGCTATAATAACTTATCTGATGGGTATTTTGAGCTGAAACTTTACAGACACATTCTGGAGACACCAAAGGCTTATCCTACATCTTGTAAAAGGGGTAAAATAGGTGCCCTTTAAGAATATTAAAATATTTGGATGAGAAACAAGACAAAACCTCTAAGTGAAAAAAGCCAGCCACACATACTGTACACAGCAAAACAACAGATTCATCCGTACTAAAGCTCAACCCTTGTGATGTAAATAACATAAATCCACAAATAACCGCAACTGCACATTTCAGATAAAGAGACTAACTTACCGCAGCTCTTATTTTCTATTCCCTTAGCCCCCTTAAATATATATAGAGGGAGATATTATGAACACTTTTCCAGTCCTTATTCACAAAGCTTCGCATGGATTTCATGTGCTGAGTGTGAACTCTCCAGATTCATGGTTTGCAATATGAATTTCCCAGACAGGTGAAAGCGGATCTGGAAATGTATCTTTATGCAAACAGCAGGCCACTCACGCGTGTCATTAGAATTTGCAAAGGGAAATTAAACCGCTGTGGTCGGTTTATAAGAGAGCATTTATAAAGCTAAAGCCTCACCGAGTGCTGAATGTCCTAATAAGACAGCAATCATCACGGCTGTGCTCTGCATTCAGACCGACCCTGCAGTAATGTCACACATCTGGTTTAATCACACCGCAGGTTGTCTTTCATTAGGAAGGGTTTGCGTTTGGAGTGCACATAAGTAACTGAAAACTATGAAGTGAGACAAGTAAATTGCATAGTATAGATCACATCCATAGCTTGACGTGTAAGGTCTTTCCGGAATGCTTTAGTTACTGTATATTGGACACTTGTGTGCTCAGATGCTCAGGCTGTAAATTATACAGCAGGCAGTAATGTTTCTGTAAGTCACTGTTCAATGACTCGTTGAAAGAGCCGTTCTTTCAATCCGCCTCTTTCGCTGATAATTCACTGAACAGAATGATTCCTTTGAATCAGATATTGGTCACACTGTGTTTAGCTTGTGAAATGACTGTAAATAAATAATAACAACAATAATAAATAATAATAATACGAATAATAAATAATAATAAAAAATAATAAAAAACAATATTAATAAATAATAAATAACAATAATAATTAATAACAATAAATAATAATAATAATAATAATAATAATAATAATAACAATAATAATAATAATAATAATAATATGATAAAAAACAACACATAATATGATAAATAACAATACATAATAATAATAATAATAATAATAATAATAATAATAATAATAATAAATAATAACAACAACAATAATAATAATAATAATATTAATATTAATAAATAATAATAATAATAATAATAAACAATAATAATGAGTAATAATAATAATAATACTAATAAATAATATTAATAAATAATGATAACAATAATAAATAATAATAATAATAAATAAAATAAATAACAATAATAATATGATAAATAACAATACAAAATAATAATAATAATAATGATGATAGTAATAATAAAAATAAATATTAAATAAATAATAATAACAATAATAATAATGATAATAATAACAAAAATAATGATAATAAATAATGATAACAATAATAAATATTAATAAATAATAATAATAATAAACAACAACAATAATAATAATAATAAATAATAATAATAATAATAATAATAATAATAATAATAATAATAATAATAATAATAATAAACAATGATAACAATAATATTAATAAATAATATTAATAAATAATTATACCAATAATAATAAATAATAATAAATAACAATAATAATAAGATAAATAACAATACATACTAATAATAATAATAATAATAATAATAATAATAATAATAATAATAACAATAAATATTAAAAAATAATAACAATAATAATAATGATAATAATAATAACAAAAACAATATATACAAAAAATGATAATATATTAAGAGTAGACTGCCAATAAAATATAATTTATCATTCATTCAACTGTTCCAGGGGCTAATAATTCTTATAATATTCCTTTATTTTGTTTTTTTATTTTTTTGCCTGCCATTCTCATTCTGCATTGTGAAAACTGTCACCAAAATTAATAATTAATTCCTCATATGTGTAAAGCTGATTCTGACTTACCTAATAAGTCTCACACACATTCAGAAAATGATTTTTGCTGCTTGTTCAAACTACTTAAAATAAGCTAAATAAACACAATTCCTGAGTTTTTGGTGGGAAAACTTAAATGTTTTATGTTTAATCCACTTAGATTTGTAAAAACATTTAAGTTGTTTGTGTTGGGACAACATGAAGGAATTGTGTGGAACCCAGCATTGTTTACACTGCATTAACAGGAAATATCGTATTTCCGCATTGCAAAATAAGGTGGATGCTCTGGCCTTTGCACTTCAGTAAGACGGGATGTTTTTACACATACACTGTAAACAATGCTGGGTTACACACAATTCCTTCATGCTGTCCCAACACAAATTAAATTAACTTAATTATTTTACAAATTTATGTGGACAGAACATGAAACAATTAAGTTGTCCCCCAAAAAATTGAAGAACTGTTTTGTTTCAGCCCATTTTGCAGTACATAATTTGTTTGAAAGTACATTGCATTTATCAGAAACCTATATTCTTTATTGTTTTAACAAAACATAACACAATGTCTTAATTATTAATAATAAATGTTCTCACATCATTCACCAAGCCTCAATGAAACTCCACAGGCATTAATCTTAACATAAGACTCCAGTCAGGTGAAATGAAACCATGTAAAAATGTAGGGTTCCACACAATTCCTTCATGTTGTCCCAGCACAAATTTATTGAGTTAACTTCATTATTTTCACAAATTTAAGCAGATTGAACTTTAAAAAACAAGTCCCAAACAAACTTTCAAGAATTAAGTTGAATAAGTACACTGTAAAAAGTGATTAAAGCGAATAAACCGACTGCCTTAAAAAAAAAAAAAACAAGTTGACTTTAAAAAAATGTAATGTAAGTAAAACCATTGTCACTTGAAACTGTTAAGTTGGCTTAATTTTCCACAACTATGCTAATTGTACTCACTTTTTTAAAGTCAACTAATCCCTTTTGCAGTGTCAGACTATTTTAGCGCGTCTGTTCCCAAATAGTTACTGTAGTTATCACAATGGTACAATTTGCTGCTTCATTAAGTCTAAAAATCTCCAGCCTGTGTTAAATTTAGAAGACACACTGGAGTCTGAAAGAGCAGACTGATTTTACTGTATGTCATTTTGCTAGATACAGAAAAGCTGTGACAAAAAAAAAGCTAATATTATACAGGTGTATTGGAAAAAAAGGGATTTGTTTGCTTTTGTTTAAAAAAGGTGAGAACAATTTGCACAATAATAAAAATTAAGTCAACCTAACCTTAACAATTTTTGTTAAGTCAACTTTACAAGGCTTTTAAGGCAATTGGTTTACTTGCTTTAAGTAACTAATCACTTTTTATAGTGTAGTTTAAACAAGCAACAAAATATAAAATAAAATAAAAATTAAAAGTACATTGCATTAATTATAAACTATATATATATATATATTTAATCTAGATTAATCTTGGAATTAATCTAGATTAAAATGGCTCATTTGAATTCTGCCGAAGGTATTCAGAATATGTGTGAATATGTGTGAATACCCAAATAATAAGTCTTTAAGAGCGGGTTTCTCAAGCCAGGTGGCGCGTTATACCAGGGGCTCATCTCCCTGTTTCCAAAACGCATCACAAACTGCTGGAGAAACTGTTCTACTCTGATAATTGGTAATGAAAATAAATCATGTTCAAAAGGATGTACTTGTGTTTACTCACTGTTTATTCAGTTAAACATGAATGCTGAACTGTAGGCCCAACGCAACGCAATCCTTTTTAAAATCGTACATTTTCGTACGACTGAACGAATTCGTCACTAAACTGGCAAAACGTAAAATACTTACGTTTCCTCGTGAGATCAGGCTGGTAGGCCTACATAAGCTCCAAACAGCGATTTTTGATCACCGTAATCCGACTAAAGTCATAACTGAACTAAACAGAAATGGAAATAAGACATGTGGAGTATGCAAATATTAGTGGCATAACTGAACTACACAACGCAGTCAAACTATTACCGTCATGAAGAACTTTTGGCCATATTTCCGACAAGATCCACACACACGGCTGTCAGTAAAGGACCACACAAATGCACACACACTCACACACACACACACACACACACACACACACACACACACACACACACACACACACACACACACACACACACACACACACACACACACACACACAAACACACACACATCTTTCCATTTGGTGCGCGTTATTAAATTCCATAACACTCTCACCAGTCCTTACTCCTTATTTGCGTCTAATACCTCAGTTTGTCACGGCGGCATGAATGAAATGTTCATGAGTGAAAGTGAAAGTGCTGAACTGCAGTTAAAGGCAGGCATCCTGCTGATTTGATTCAGAAGGGCACTTTTTTGTCAGACGGCTCACCGGTCAGGTATACATCCGTGCTGAAATATCAAGGTGAAAGTCATCATAGCTTGCGTAGAATAGACCCATCTCCCAACCCAACTTTGAGAATAGATTAACGTCAATATTTTTTTTTATCGCGCGATAAGTCTCGTGTTAACGCAGCACCTTAACACCAATAACGGCCCACCACTATTATATATATATATATATACAGTTGAAGTCAGAATTATTAGCCCCCCTTTGAATTTAGTTTTCTTTTTTAAATATTTCCCAAATGATGTTGAACAGAGCAAGGAAATTTTCACAGTAAGTCTGATAATATTTTTTCTTCTGGAAAAAGTCTTATTTGTTTTATTTCGGCTAGAATAAAAGCAGTTTTTAATTTTTTAAACATCATTTTAGTGTCAATATTATTAGCACCTTCAAGCTATATTTTCTCGATAGTCTACAGAACTAACTATCGTTTTACAATAACTTGCCTAATTACCCTAACCTGCCTAGTTCACCTAATCAACCTAGTTAAGCCTTTAAATGTCACATTAAGCTGTGTAGAAGTGTCTTGAAGAATATCTAGTCAAATATTATTTACTGTCATCATGGCAAAGATAAAATAAAGTCAGTTATTAGAGATGAGTTATTAAAACTATTATGATTAGAAATGTGCTGAAAAAAAATCTGCTCTCTGTTAAACAGAAATTGGGAAAAAATAAACAGGGGGGCTAATAATTCTGACTTTAAATGTGTGTGTGTGTGTGTGTGTGTGTGTATATATACCCAGACATAACACCAGGCTGCAATTACTAATAATATCTGTTCTCATTTCATTCACCAACCCTCAATGAAACTCCAAGGTATTAATCTTAACATAAGACTCCAGCCAGGTGAAATAGAGCCATGTGGGTGAAAAAATAAAACACAGAGTCGAGGCATGACTGCACACCTCGTCTAAGAGAATTTAAAATCATCTCTCCTCAATAAATCCTCCGACCACTCATCATTCAGCAGGCTTTTAGCGGCCCTTAAAGAAAAGCAGCAGCTGAAATGAATACGCTGTCACCTCTCATTTCTGTCCACAGCCGGGCCCTGAGAGAGCGTGTTGTTCCTGGGGAAGCAGGACAGGACTCTCAGGTTTACCGTGCCATGCTCTTTTATTTTTTCTCAGGCATTTGCTTTGAGGGCCTCCCCCCCCAAAGCCCCAGCAGACGTGTCTGACAGGGTGAACCCGACGTGAGCCGCTCACCAGACTACAAAACTCATTCATCTGTGGCTCTGAAACGCTCAAATCTGGATCCAATAAAGCAGGACACTATTGATCCCTTGTCTGAGTGAAACCTGCACTGGCGCTCCTTCACCACCAGGGGGTTCTTTGAGACAAGAAATTGAGAATGATGGGACATAATTGAGACATGCATTTTTTTTCTGAGCCAAAAACAATGACTATTACACACTGATGCCATTTGCTCTGTTCAAACAATGTATTTAAACTGCGCTGAAACAACACTTAACAACTTAATAGTTTTATGTTCAATCCGGTCAAATTTGTAAAAACGAACAAGTTAACTTATTTCCTTCATGTTGCACCAGCACAAATCGAATAGGTTAGTTTAGTTTTTACAAATTTAAGTGGATTGAACATAAAACAAGTAAGTTGCCCCCTGAAAAACTCAAGAATTGTGTTGTTTCAGATCATTAGTGTATATTTTTATCATTGTGTACAAAAAAAACACCCTCTAAAATGTAATAGGAGTAGGTATAGCACAACAATATAATAATAATAATAATAATAATAATAATAATAATAAATAATATTACACAATACTAAAATAATAATAATTATTATAACACAATACAATTAATAATAATTAATATAATACAATAATATAAATAATATAACACAATAACATAAATAATAATTATAATTAATATAACACAAAAATTTAATAAATAATAATAATTAATGTAACACAATAATATAACTACTACTACTAATACTACTACTAATAATAATAATAATATAACACAATACTATAATAATAATTATTATAACACAATAATATAATTAATATAACACAATAACACAAATAATATTTATAATATAACACAAAAAATTAATTAATAATAATTGATGTAACACAATAACATAACTAATATTAAACAATAATATAACTACTTCTACTACTAATAATAAAATAATAATGAATAACAATATTATAATTAATGTAAAACAATAATATAACTACTACTAATAATAATAACAATATTTAACACAACATAATTAATAATAATAATAATAATAGTAATAATTAATACAACACAATAATATAATTCATATTTACAATTCAGCTCCTAAACAATCATTTTCATTTTACAGTCCATTAGGCTTTATCTATTCGTAAACAATAATTAATATATAGAATGAAAAAATGAAATATAAACACTCATACTTTTATAAAGAGGAAATAATATGTTGTTTTTATTTTTATATTAATTAAAGGTACATTATTGAACTCATATTTTAGCTTTACAAATGTTGTTTTCTGTAAAGAACACTTATTTAAAGGGTATACTTTACTAGAATTTAATATGATTTCAATGTACACTATAAACAAATTCTGGATTCCACAAAATCAATGTGTGTGTGTGTGTGTGTGTGTGTGTGTGTGTGTGTGTGCATGCTGTCACATGCTGACACTGAGCGATACCATTTCAAAAGGCACACTTGAATATTTAAAAGGTAAATAATTGAATCTAAAGGGTCTATTCTGTGCCTTAAAGATACATATTAGTGTATAAACGTACAAAAATCAGTTTCCTAGTATATCTGAGAGTGTGTTCTCCTGTAGAGCTGTACAGTATGTGTGTGTGTGTGTGTGTGTGTTTGTGTTTGTGTGCACAGATAAAGAAAGGCCTTCTGAAGCTGCTCTCTCCTGTTCTTTGGAGCAACAAACAAACAAGTAAAACAATATCCAGAAAGATCAACAGTGAGATGCAGTAGGTGAGGTGTGTGTGTGTGTGTGTGTGTGTGTGTGTGTGTGTGTGTGTGTGTGTGTGTGTGTGTGTGTGTGTAGGGATGAAGTTGCTCTGAGTGTCTGCATGTGTGAGTGACTGCAGGGGCACTGCTCTAAACGCCCTGGCAAAAACCACAGCATTCTTCCCAATCCTTAAGGGGACAGAGCCCTTTCTGTGGTTATGAGCCAGCCACACACACACACACACACACACACACACACACATGTACATGCACGCAAGCATGCACGCAGACAGACACAAACACACAATTTCAAACTTACATACACATTCACACTTAGACACACAAAGTCTAACACACACACACACACACACACACGAGCCAAACATACAGTCGCATGAGCCACAAACCGTCACACTAACAGTCACAGACACAACACCAAACACCAACACAATTACAACCACTTCCAAACTCATGCACACTCTCGCACACACAGGTGCACGCACACATACACACAAACACAGACACACTTACAAACTCACACACATGGGCCACAAATAGTCACACATAAACACACACACACAGTCACACTTACATACACACACACACACACTTATAAACTTACATACACAATCACACTTAGACACACAAAGTCCAACACACACACACACACACACACACACACACACACACACACACACACACACACACACACACACACACACACACACACTAGCCAAACATACAGTCGCATGAGCCACAAACAGTCACACTAACAGTCACAGACACACCTACACACACAGAAGCCAAACACAAACACACACATACATACATACGACACCCCCCCCCCCCACACACACACACACAAAAGCCAAACAGACGCACTTACAAACTTACAAACTCTCATGCACACACACACACACACACACACACACACACACACACACACACACACACACACACACACACACACACACACACACACACACACACACGAGTAAAACACAGTAACATGGACACATGCATATAAACACGCAAACACACACACACAAACTCTCTCTCTCTCTCACACACACACACACACACACGCACGCACACAAGACACACAAAGTCCCAACACACTCGCGCACACACATACATAGGACACACTTACAACCTAACAAACTCACGCACACACACAAACCGAACACGGTCACATGAGCCACACACAGTCACAGACATTGACATGGCTGAAAAGTGTGTGTGTGTGTGAAGCATATGAACACGCTGAACACTGAACCTGCACTGCTGCAGCAGGAGGATTCCGCTTACTCTATTAAACACTGAAGGCTTCCTGACATTGAGTAGTGCAGTACCATCCAGTCTCTGATAGAGGGCAGAGTTGAGCTATGGAAGAGAGTATACACAAGCAGCGGATTTACTTCAGAAGAGAGAATCTTGATAATAACTACTGACTTGTATTGATTATAGATAGCCCTAAAAATGTGCTCTATTAAAGAAAAAAAGAAAAAGTAAGAGCATGTGTGATGCACAATGTCTAAATTATTTAGAGAAACTGCTGATCAAATGGATTATTAAGCATTTTTAATTAGAATTAACAACAAAAATAATATGATACGCATGATCTAAAATGTGATGTTGTACAAACAAAATCATCAAACTTAATTAATAAATTAATATAATTTATAAATAAATTAAAGTACTTTTTCCTCTGTTACCTTTATTTTTCATTGTAATTTTGCTAATAATTGCATATTTTCAAATGGTTAATTGTGGTGTATTAAAGTGTTATTGTGCTCTTATCATTTATTTAAATAAAACTTGACAAACTTTTTATTTGTTTTCAAGACATTTTTAAACCACTATGAATTACATTTTTTAGCCACTATGAAACTAAGGCTGGGCTAAGGACTATTGCCAGGATTGAAAAGATTTGTATTTGTCCTATCAAAAAAATAAATAAATAAATAAAATAAAAAAAGTATAATTTAATAATACAATAACAAATGAACAATAAAACATTTAATATTTTAGATATTTCTTAGCAAAATATATTAGATATTTAGATATTTTTTCCAACATATTCCTTTAAAATAATAATAAAAAAATTAAATGTTTAAAATATATAATAAACTAAATCTATGCACACCAATCTGTCCAGGTCAGTGTCCTCAGCAGTAAATACAAGGAGCACTTTTAAACAAGTGTCATTGTAAGGAAAATAACTAAAGCATTATGATAAACAGAGTTATAAATGATCTTTTTGAATAAAAAGTTAAAAGTTTCACTGAGATGGACTGTTAATGATTGTATGGGTTTTGGATGATTGTATTAAATTGGGTAGCAATGCATGAACAAAGGAAAATGAAGACTTGTTTAAAAAGAAATTAAGAATTTCAACTCAACTCAACTTTATTTCTAAATCCAAAATGCTGTACATTAAAACACATGATAAATGCAAACATACAAGAAACCAAAGTACATAAACTCAGAACACATGATTAAAAGCAAAAGAAAACAAGTGTGTGTGAGTCAGTGACCTCCGAAAAGACTCAAAAGTTCTTGTGGAGAGTGGAAGAGCGTTCCAAAGTTTTGGAGCTCATTTCAGTAAATTTAAGACTTTTTTGGACCTAAAATTAAAAAATTTTTGATTTGATTTTGACATTTTAAGACCTTTTAAGACCCCCAGGGACCATAATATATATATATATATATATATATATATATATATATATATATATATATATATATATATATATATATATATATATATAATTTTAGGCTTTAAAAAGTCTTAAATTTACTGAAATGAGCTCCAAGACGAATCATGTGTTCTGAGTTAATGTACTTTGGTTTAGTTTGGTTTCTTGCATGTTTGTATATATATATATATATATATATATATATATATATATATATATATATATATATATATATATATATATATTTATATATACTGTATGTATACACACACACAGACACAAATATTGCAGCTGTTGGACAACAAAAATTACTTATGAGTCTTTTAAGGTGAGTGTAGTCGTTTGGATCGCAGATATGCAGTTTATTTATAAGCATAATGCCTATTTTAAATATTTATAATTTCTGAGTCATACTGAGCTGAGCAAAGACGGTGGACGTTGTGCCACAAGATGGCAACAAAGACTGCATAATAAGCCATTAGAGGTGAAAAACACGTACACTTCAAACTAGAACTGATCAAATCATTATAAAACAGGGAAGTCACACTCTAAAGTCGATCTCTTTCTCTTGTATGTTGTAGTGTTGTATTTATAGTAATGTGCTAGTGTTTGCATTTGCTTTGGCTTTTTTGGGGTTACTCATTGTGATCTCCCGATTGCAACAGAGAAATGCTGGGAAATCTCTGTAGACTGATGGGATTTCATGCCGTTCAGCCTTATAATCTTAAAATGTGAGCAAAATCAGCTGTTTTGTCATCAATTTAGACATTACGCTAGAGAATCATTCAAATACTTGCTCTAAAGTGACATTGGTGAAGTAGCAATGATTTCTGCTGTTCAGACAGATGTGAAGTGCATGAACGGCGGAAGAAAGTAGTTCCCTTATTCAAAAGGGTTGTTGAGACTCTCCGGGCCCTATCATACACCCGGCGCAGTGTGGCGCAAGACGCGGCACAATAGTCTTTTGGTAGTTTCAGATTGGCGCAAGAGTCGTTTTGAGGCGTTACGCTACTCTGTTTAAATAGCCAATGCATTAGCGCTCATTTTCAAAAACGCGTCCTGACATGCCCTGAAAGCGTCAAAATAGAGCCCTCCGTGTTTGATTTTCTATTTTATACACACGATTATGCCATTGAGCTGTTGTATAAATGCAATATCACACTTGAAGTAGTGCGATATGGCTGTAAATCATCACTGGGGGACACTAAAGCACTCAACCTGTGGCCTCATACCAATGCATGCCTCCTGCTAGTGTGTTTAATGCCTTTAGTTTTAGTAAACTATAATAACCCTGGTAGTAACATACATTTTTACCCCAACGGTGTCATAAAAATGCTCATATACAGCACATGCCAATTTTCTAGGCCACATTTTTTGACAACGTTAAGTTTGTTCATTGGCATGTTTTTCACGAGCTCTGGCTCACACACTTCACATCTGTAATTGAGGGAGTGAAGCTCATATAAGGACAAACACACAGACATACATTAACACTGCCAGCAGAAGACTCAAAAATACATCTGAAGGCAAAGAAAAAGACGCTGCACCCACACAAACACATGTGCTCTCTGACACACATCGACACCTGGATCTCCATTTATCTTCACCTACATCAAATACAGTGTGCTACCAGACACATCATCAAAACTATTACAAGTGCATCAAGCTCATTCAGACAGCCACACGCCCTCAAAGATTACCAAAACTCAATTTAGAAAGTTCAGTCATTGTGGTTCATGCGTATCGAGAGGATTGTAACGTGGAAAAAATGACGTGTTTTCAACTGAACATCATCTAAACGCCCTCTTATTGCTGAGTGGATATTTTGCAATGGATTATTAATTATGCTAATGCGAACACTTGCTCACTGATCAGTCTCAGTATATATTTTTTTAAATATCTTGAAAAAATGTAATAAAATAATATTGAATAAAAAAAATAATAAAAACATTTTACCACATTTTATGATTTTTTTTCAGAGCATAATTTTGATTTTCAAACTAGAAAGTATATTCATGCCTTTACATTTTTAAGGTGCATCCATTGCGTAGAACTTTCATTCATTTTCCTTCAGCTTAATCCCTAAATTATCAGGGGGTCGCCACAGCAGAATGAACCGCCAACTATTCCAGCATATGTTTTACCCAGCGGATGCCCTTCCAGCTGCAACCCAGAACTGGGAAACAATCATACACACACACACACGTTTGTTTTTGTGAAAAGTGGGGACATTACATAGGTTTCCATTCATTTTATACTGTCCAAACCATATATTGTATTGCCCTCACCCCACCCCACCCCTAAACCCAACCATCACAGGAGACTGTGTGCAGCTTCACTCTCTGATTAAACTCTTATAAGCATTTTGAGAAATGAGGACGTCACCTATGTCCTCACATTTCACCTCCTTTTTGTAATACCTGTGTCATACCCATGTCATTATACAGATTTGTGTCCTGATATATCACAAAAACACGTACACACACACACACACACACACACAGGCCAATTTAGTTTATTTAATTTCCCTATAGATAGGCCCACACGGAATCTGCGCGGCCAGATCATTGATTCTGTGTATTTAGTTGTGTGTAAATTTATATTTATCCAGTTTTTAAATTAATGACAGTAATATTATTGACTAATATGAAAATGTTCATATGATTTATAAACAATGCAGTTTGTAAAGTCGTATTTTCTGTCTTTTAGTAGATCTACTATATGAGAGACTTGCTTTGTTTACCAAATGAAGTCAACACAGGCTCATTCTGAAAACGTAGTCCTGTGGACGTTTCTGAAGAATGTGAAATATGTAGCCGGAGGTACGTATGGCTGCATTTAATTTTTTTTGCGAACGATATGGGGCGGTATGACGCCCGTCCTTTTGCTGCTTACTAGCTGACTGCTTACCTCCGTGTGGAGGGTTTTCCCACCGCAATCAGTTTGTCCAGTTAGCTCGTTATGTACGTTGGCAGACTTGAGACGCAGATAGGAGCTGACCATGACGACGATGACCGGGTTCGAGTCTGAGGAAGAGCAGTTCCAGAAATCAGGTAAAACAAAAACAGGGTGAGAATGTGGTAAAATCAGACGAGGGCTTTTTTCTGGACGACTTTTGGAAACCATCGGTTGGGTTTAGGAAAGTAAGTGGGTCGGCAGGTCAATTCGCAAAATTAGTTGGGTTAAAGGAAGGAGGAGGGTGGGTCAGTCAATTGGCCGGTCGCCCAGTCAATCATTCAGTAAGTCAGAAGCTCGGTCGACAGTGGCCTCTGGTGGGTTTACGTGAGAACAGCACGGGCGTAAACAGCACTCGCGAGATACAGTTGAGATATGAAAAAGCGCACACAGCAGTTTCGAAATTAAAAACGGTCACACTTTACAATAAGGTTCATTAGTTAATGTTAATTAATGCATTTACTAACATGAACAAACGATGAACAATACATCTACTATAGTATTTGTTCATGTTTGTTAACATTAGTTAATGAAAATACAGTAGTTCATTGTTAGTTTATGTTAACTCATGGTGCATTAAGTAATGTTAACAAGCATGGACTTGGATGTTAATAATGCATTAGTAAATGTTCAATTATGATTAATAAATGCTGTACATGTGTTGTTCATGATTAGTTCATGTTTGTAAACGCATTAACTAATGAATCTTATTGTAAAGTGTTACCACATAAACTGCAAAAATACGTACCTCCTGGGACGTATTTCGCGGTCTTCCGAAATGTCCACGGGACTACATTTCCAGAATGAGCCTGGGTTGCATAAAGTGGATCTAATTGGATTTGCATTGTAAACATTAAAGATATTAATTTTTAGTTCATATATTAAAGTTTTAGTTATGATACGTCCAAAATAATTCCACAAAAATCCTCAGACTTTTTACAAAATTCAGCGCATAAATAGTTAAACATGTCCGCAAATTCCGTCTGGCCCTACCTATTGACCATTTTGAGGGATGTAAATGATTTATATTTATATTTATATTTTTAATTTCTATAGTTTCCGTGAACCCAAAAGAGCCACATATTGATAATGTTATGATAGCTGTTTTAATATTGAGTTATGATTGAATTGCCTCTTGTCATAGCTATAAAATAGTTTGATAACAAGCAGGGAATGTTCATGGGCAGATGACATGAGCACATTGAAATGGTCTATAGCGCATGTGTTTGGACTGTGGTGGAATTCGGAGCACCCAGAGGAAACCCACACCAACACTGGGAGAACATGCAAACTCCACACTGAAATACCAACTGACCCAGCCAGGAATCAAACTAGTGACCTTCTTGCTTTGAGGCGACTGTGCTGACCACTGTGCCACCAACCCATGAAATTAAAAGCCATTAAATTGAAGTCGTCTTTGGGACAAGAGGCATATTTCAGCTGATCTGAGTTCAGATTAAACACACAGGAACCGAACCAGATTCACGAGCCCCTAGATAAGAGCAGAAGAGAGTTTTAATCAGCAGAGGAGAGAGAGAGAGAGAGCAGGAGGAGTGGAGATCAGTCCATTTCCTGAATATCAGACTACAGGATAGACGCTACTTCCTTAAACCACCGCTAAAAATACCCCTGCTGTATTGTGGTGGAGTAGACTATTGTGTGTGTGTGTGTGTGTGTGTGGTCGTACAATTGTCTGGACGGCTGTACAAGGTACAAAGTGTGCGTGTCTGTATGTGTATATGTGTGTGTGCAAGTGTGTGTCTGCATGTATGCGAGTGTGTTTATGTGTGCATGATTATACTGTATGTGAGTTTGTGTGTGTGTGTGTGTGTGTGTGTGTGTGTGCAAAGTTTATATGTTTGTGTGCATGCATGCGAGTATGTGTGAGTATGTGATTATGTATGTATGTATGTGTGTTTGTTTGTTTGTTTAAATGCACGTGTGTATGTGTTTGTCTGTGCGATTGTGTGTATGTATGTGAGTGTCTGCATGTTTATGTTTGTGTGCATGCATGGAAGTATGTGTGAGTGTATGGGTGTGTGTGTGTATGTGTGTGCGTATGTTTTTATGTTTGTGTGCATGCATGCGAGTATGTGTGTGTATGCAATTATGTAAATATGCATGTTTGTGTAAATGCATGTGTGTGTGTGTGTGTGTGTGCGCGAGTGTGTGTGTGTGTATGCTAGTGTGTGTCCATGTTTATATGTTTGTGTGCATGGATGTGAGTATGTGTGTGTGTGAATGTGATTATGTATGTATGCATGTTTGTTTGTGTAAATGCACATGTGTGTATGTGTGTGTCTGTGTGCGAGTGTGTGTGTGCATGTTTATATGTTTGTGTACATGCGAGCATGTGTGAGTGTGTGTATGTGATTATATATATATGTGTGTTTGTTTGTGTAAATGCACGTGTGTGTATCTGTGTGGGAGTGTGTGTGTATGTAAGTGTGTGTGCATGTTTATGTTTGCGTGCATGCGAGTATATGTGTGTGTGTGTATGTGATTATGTATGTATGCGTGTTTGTGTAAATGCACGTGTGTATGTGTTCGTGTTTATGTTTGTGTGCATGCATATGAGTATGTGTGTGTGCGTGTAAGTGGGTATGTAATTATGTATATGTGCGCATGTTTGTGTGTGTGTGTATGTGTGTCTGTGTGCATGTGTGTGCATGCGCATGTTTATAGGTTTGTGTCTATACATGTGTGTGAGCAAGTGAATGTGTTTGCTTGTTTATATATATGTGTGTGTGTGTGTGTGTGTGTGTGACTGTATATGTGATTGTATATATGTGTGTGTGTGTGTGTATGTAAATGCACATGTGTGTATATGTGTGTGTCTGTGTGAGTGTGTGTGTGGTAGAACCATTATCTGCAAGGCATACACAATGATAATAATCATGCTGCTGTAGGTGTGTGTGTGTGTCCCTTTGTTCGTGTATGTTTTCGTGAGTGTGTGTGAGGGCGTTTATATAGGTGTGTGCATTTGTGTGAGTAAGTGTGTGTGAGTGAGCCATGTATGTGTATGAGAATGTAAGTATACACTTGTGTGTGCGTGAATGTGCATGTGTACATGTGTGTGTGGGCTCGTACCATAGTCTGCAGGGCTGTACACACACACACTAATAATAAGCACGCTGCTGTAGGAGTGTGTTGTGAGAGTCTGGGAGTTCCTCCATGCTCTCGGACTGAAGTTTGATGGGAACGTGGGCTGATTATTTATGTGGCTGTAATCTAAACCCCTTCAGCTGCAGATCTTCTCCATCTCCACACAGTCAGCCATCAATTCCTGCCAGGAAACAGCAAACACGGCCTCAAGATGGTCCGCAGGTTATGACACTCATCCGCTTACATGAGCTGCAGCACCTGAAAGGCATCAGAGGAACTCCTCTGATGAAGGCTATAAGTGGACATTAGAGATAGGAGACCAAATTTGGGCCTAAATGTAATATAACTTTAAACTATATAGTGTCCCAAATGGATTGAAGCACAGGTGTCAAACTCAGTTCCAAAAGGGCCGCAGCTCTGCACAGTTTAGTTCCAACCCTGATTAAACACACCTGATCAAACTAATTGAGTCCTTCAGGCTTGTTTGAAACCTACAGGTAAGTGTGTTGGAGCAGGGTTGGAACTAAACTGTGCAGGGCTGCGGCCCTCCAGGAATTGAGTTTGACACCCCTGGATTGAAGTAAAGTTGGTTTTATATTCGCACATTCATTCAGTGACGCAGTCCCTACATTGTTTACCTCGCTACTTTGAATATTCAGTCTGAGTTAGCATGCAAGTATGACTTCATATCAACATTAGCACGGTTTATTTAACTCTGCACGATGCTCAAGCTCATTCTGGAAATGTAGCCCCGCGGACTTTTCTGGAGACCGCGATTTACGTGGCCGGAGGATTGTAAGGCCGCGTTTAGTTTTTTTCGAGCGAACGCTGCGGGGCGGTGTGGCGCCGCTCCGCTCCTCCTCTTTGCGCTCGCCGGCCGACGGCTCGCCTCCGAGTGGAGGGCTTTCCCGATGCAACCAGTTTGTCCGCTTAGCTCACAGCGTTGCGTCGGCGGAGCGAAGGCCCCGAAGGAGGAGGAGCCGGCCGCGGGGATGACGACCGGGATCGAGTCCGGGGAACAGCGGTTCTCAAAATCAAGTAAGATGAAAAATGGAATCCGAAAAATAAGGGCGAGAACGTGGCGGGATCCGAAAACGCGGTCGAAATCGAAGACGAGGGCTTTTGCTTTTTTTTTTTTTCTGGAAGGCTTTTGCGAACCGTCGCTCGGGTTTAGGGAAGGAGGAGGAGGAGGAGGAAGAGGAGCGCACGAGAACGGCGCGGGCGCGAACGGTGCGCGCTCCATAGAGGCGCCCAAGAAGCGAAAAAGCGCGCACAGCGGCCTCTAGCGGATCCGCGAAAACAAAAACCGCTCGAATACGTACCTCCCGGGACGTATCTCGCGCTCCGCAGAAATGTCCGCGGGGCTACGTTTCCAACACGGGGAGAACAAGCAAATTCCACACTGACCTAGCCGGGACTCAAACAGTGACCTTCTTGCTGTGAGGTGATAGTGCTAACCGTGTCGCTCGAATTGTTTATATATATATATATAGATCATAAATATTAAAATAGTAATTTTAATTATCCCTTTTAAACAATCTCATTAGTAATGGTTTTGTATTAATTATTTATAAATGTATTTTTTGTCCTAATTATTGCATTTTAAATAATATTATTTTCAATAACTGCATATTTTTTTTGGAAATTACTTTTTAAATTATATATTTTA
>NC_141038.1:51735000-51757500 GCF_052040795.2 Danio rerio | reverse complement strand
CTGGAGATCGTGATTATGTAGCCAGAGTAATGTATGGCTGCATTTCATCTTTAAAATGAATGCTACGAGCCGGTATGTTCTCATTCCTCTTTACGCTTACCAGCTGACCGATTACCTCCATATGGATGGCTTTTCCCTCTGTTATCAGTTTGTCCAGTGACTCGCTGCATATGTCAGAGGATTCGAGACAGAGAGCAGAGTTGACCGTGACGACAGGGTTCGAGTCTGGTGAAGAACAGGTCCAGAATGCAGGTGAAACAAAAGCTAAAACTTAAAATCAACAAGTTAATAACAGTGTGAGAATGTGGTAAAATCTAAAAACGTGGTAAAAATCAGGCTGCTGCGAGGGCTTTTCTTTTTCTGGATTGCTTTTGAAAACACTATAGGTTGGGTTTATGGAAGTCGATTGGCGCTGGGCACTGGCTCCTTTTCTAAACTTTAGTCGCTCAGCATTACAGCAATACAGTTTCTGTAAATGGAGGATGAGAGAGCTCTAAATCCTAATGATCATTACTCCGAAAATGAACAAAGATCTCAGGGGATTGCAGCAACATAAGAGGTAATTAATAACAGAATACACATTTTTCAAGTGAACTAACACTTTAAGTTGAGTCATGGTGACCTCCTCTCACTGTTGATCCTTCACAGAGCAGAACTGCATCCGTCTGTGGTCACCAGCGCCCGAGGGACACTCCCTGCTCCCAAACACACACAGGTTGCCTCACACAAACAAAAGCTCTTCTGAATGAGTTCTGGCACATGTTTACTGAGCAGGGAGTACGGCGGAGGTTAGCTGTGCTGAAAAAAATTATACTTTGAATCAACCTAAATACCAACCCAGGCTCGTTCTGATTATGTACCTCTGTATACATTTCTGGAGAGCACCAAATATGTCCAAGGAGCTACGTTTCTTTCTTTTTTTGCATTTATTTGATACAACAACAATAATAATAATTAATAATACTTCTATACATTTATATAGTGCTTTTTTGGGCACTCAAAGTGCTTTACACAATCTTCTCATCCACCACCAGTGTGTAGCCTCCACCTGGATGACGCGACAGACCACACACCACACACCAGCTGATTGGTGGAGAGGAGACAGAGTGATGAAGCCAATTATCATATGGGGAGGGTTAGGAGGCTATGATGGATAGGCCAGTGGGCAGAATTGGCCAGGGTGAAACCCCAACTCTTTTCAAAGGACATCCTGGGATTTTTAACGACCAGAGAGAGTCGGGAACTCGATTTAACATCTCATCCAAAAGAGAACATGCAAACTCAGAAACGCCAACTGACCCAGCCGAGACTCGAACCAGTGACCTTCTTGCTGTGAGGTGACAGTGTTGACCACTAAGCCACCGTGCCACCTTATATGGATTAATTTTTACTGGTAACTGGTATCTTATTAGCATATTTATAGCATATTGACTGTTTTAGTACTAAAGTACATCATCCTCATATTCTACATACTTAGGCCAAATACCCCAAGCATATCTACTGCCTTACTAATGACAATCAGCAAATTAGGAGTTTATTATTAATAAATAAAGGCGGCCGCGTGAAATAAGCATATAGGAGCACCTGGAGGAAATCCATGCCCATAGGAGAGAGCATGCAAACTCCACACTGAAATGCCAACTGACCCAGTCGGGATTCAAACCAGCGACCTTCTTGCTGTAGCCACAGTGCTAACCACTGAGCCACCGTGCCGCCAATAGTGAAAATGAAACCTTGAAATAAAGTGCGACCAATATTTACTGTGTTCTCCTGATAATGTGAGTTGATCTCTTTTATTTAGTGCTCTAAACTTGGCTCTGGGTGATCAAGACTCGATACTGTCATAAAGCATTATGCACTCTCTTTTGTCATCCCATCCGTGGCTTTTATCTAAAAATACCCCGGCAAGAAATAAAAACAAGGCTTCAGCAGAAAAAGAGATGGACCCCGTACCTCTCGGAAACACAGCAGCCCAAAATAGACTCCAGTCTTCATAAAGACCTCCTTCTTTGTAGTCGCTGGAGCAACATCTGTGGGGCAGTTTCTTTAGGGAAAGAGCCGGGCAGTGAATCAAAGAGAGGATAGATCTCCAGCGAGAGATGAGTGGGAGGACTTTCTCTTTCTTTCTCTCTCTCGCACACACACAATCTCTTGCTCAAATTGTTATTAAAAGAACCTGCAGTTATCGGGATGATTATAATAAAAGAAGATACTTTTCATAAGACTGTTATGACCCGTTTAATGGTCATCAGCATCTTAAATACTTTAAAGATTGTAATATTTAGGTTTTTTTAAAACATATGAACATTTATATGGATTTAAGTATGGATTATATCATCTTTGTAGGCGACATAGTGGCGCAGTGGGTAGCACATCCGCCTCACAGCAAGAAAGTCACTGGTTTGAGCCTTGGCGAGGCCAGTTGGCATTTCTGTGTGGAGTTTGCATGTTCTCCATGTGTTCGCGTGGGTTTCCTTCGGTTTCCCCTCCAAGTCCAAAGTCATGCGCTATAGGTGAATTGGGTACGCTTAAATTGACCGTAGTGTATGCATGTGAGTGAGTGTGTATGAATGTTTCCCGGTGATGGGTTGCAGCTGGAAGGGCATCCGCTGCTTAATACCAAAGTCCCTTTAAAACAAGTAATTTCCCTCACATCTTTAAAACATCTCTCGTGGAGTATGCTCGGATATTTTATTTGAATGGGGAAACATCAAATTCTCCAAAACTGCTTGCCAAGTTTACGATTAAATTCCATATTACGAATAACCAATAAAATTAAACAACGACTGTCAATTTAGTTGCATTTCTAAATGTTCGTATTACACAAAATCTGCAGAAATTCACGTCTGGTCCGAGCCCCTCCTCCGGAGAATTGTCATTCTATAGCAATCGCTGATTGGATCCTGTACTAGAAGGCGGGCTTTATTCGCCATATAGCAATCACTGATTGGCTCCTGTACTAAAAGGCGGGGCTTCGTTCACTATATTGACTGTTACTGTACGTTCACACCGAAAGCGGCGAGAGCGTCAAAGTAGCCGGAAGTCATTCATTTTCAATGAGAGCCGGCGGCGTTAAGTGGCGGGGAGCAGCGCGGCGCGTCTTTGCCGGCGTGAGCGTCGAGGAGAGTTGAAATGAAGTCAACTTTATGGTAATGAGCTATGACACGTTTCGGCGGCAAGCAATCAGAATGAAGACGTCAATCGCTTGATAGCAGTTCAGAGAACACAGACCTGTGAACTTTGGTTCCGACCACAGTTGTTCCCAAGGGTTTGATTATTGCGGTCGCCGGATTTCCAATTATTTACAATTTTTTCCTACAGGAACATACATTAAATAAGTTACTGGCGAGTTACTGATGTTCATTAATGTAATATAAATTTATCTTAAAAAAGCGGGAATCTCACGCGATGTGACAGTACAAAACAGTACTGCTGCTTCAGGATATTTCAGCCATATGGACACATATTGGATAAATAGAGCAAAGCCACACCACATGCAACTTGATCTTCCATTGTTGTATGAATTTGATAAGAAGTGCGCAACATTTTCACGCTAGAAACATGTTTTATGCAGGAATGTAACTGATAATGCTGCAACGGCTCCTTTAAATAAGAGATCAATGTAGCGAGTTTTGACGTTCTCGCCGCAGGAGCTGAAGGCAGAGAGCGTTGTCGCCAGGGCGGCCAGAGCGACCTTGGACGCTCTCGCCACTTTCGGTGTGAACGTACGGTTACACTTTTGCTCATTAAAGAGTACAGGAGTGGCATGACTTGTGTATTCTATAGTCTTTGGTAATGCATTTGCTGAATAAGTTGGCAATTTATTTCACTGTGGTGACCCCAGATTAATAAAGGGACAAAGCCGAAATGAAAATGAATGAATGAATGACCATATGAACATTTATATGTATTTATGTATGTATTATATCATCTCTGCAGGTGACATTGTGGCGCAGTGGGTAGCACAATTGCCTCACAGAAAGAAGGCATCTGGTTTGAGCCTCGGCTGGCTCAGTTGGCATTTCTGTGTGGAGTTTGCATGTTCTCCTCGTGTGCTTATGGGTTTCCTCCGGTTTCCCCAACAAGTCCAAAGACATGCGCTATAGGTGAATTGGGTAAGCTTAAATTGACCGTAGTGTATGTATGTGTATGAATCTTTCCCAGTGATTGGTTGCAGCTGGAATGGCATTCACTGCTTAATACCAAAGTCCCTTTAAGGCAAGTCATTTTACTCAGCGGCCATCTTTGAATTGCATCTTGGGCAGTATGCCCCGCAATCTGTTTGAATGGGGAAACATCAAATTCTTCAAAACTGCTTGCCAAGCTTACGATTAAATTCCATATTACGAATAACCAATAAAATTAAACAACGACTGTCTATGTAGTTTCATTTCTAAATGTTCGTATCACACAAAATCTGCAGAAATTCACATCTGGTTCGAGAACTGTCATTCTATAGCGATCGCTGATTGGCTCCTGTACTAGAAGGCGGCCTTTATTCACCATATAGCGATCGCTGATTGGCTTCTGTACTAAAAGGCGGGGCTTCATTCGCCATATTGACTGTTACACTTTTCCCCATTCAAAAGTATACGAGTGATACATCTTATGTATTCTATAGCCTTTAGTGATGCATATGCATATATAAGTTGGTGGTTCATTCCACTGTGTTGACCCCAGATTAATAAAGAGACAAAGCCGGAAGGAAAATGAATGACTGAATGAACCATATGAACATTTATATGTTTTTATATTATATCATCTTTGCGGGCAACATGGTGGCGCAGTGGGTAGCACAATCGCTTCATAGCAAGAAGGTCACTGGCTCGAGTTTGCATGTTCTCCTCGGGTTCGTCTAGCTTTCCTCTGGGTCCTTCACAAGTCCAAAGACGCTACAGGTGGATTGGGTAAGCTAAATTGTCTTTAGTGTATGTGTGTGATTGAGTGCGTATGGGTGTTTCTCAGTGATAGGTTGCAGCTGGAAGGGAATCCGCTGTGTAAAACATATGCTGGATAAGTTGGCGGTTCATTCCGCTGTGGCAACCCCAGATTAATAAAGGGACTAAACAGAAAAGAAAATGAATGATGAACGAGTTATTGTTAATGTGTGCAATATAAACATTTGGATTAATTCTGAGCTTTTATTTTGCTTATTTATTTTTTATTTTTTCATCAAAATCTGGCAACACTTAACTCTTTCCCAGTATCCTTACATGTGTCTGGAAATTGTGATGCTTGACATTCTGGTAACCATGGCAGCATTCTGTCTCATGTGTTCGGTGTCTACTATTTTTGTCCGGAGTCATATAAAAGAGAACAGAGCCTCATGTTCTGCAATTTTCTGCTTCCCATGAGCACTCTCTTTAAGTGTTGCCATGTCCACTTAAAATAAGTGTCTTTGAGATTGATGTTTGGGTTATCTCATGAAGCGATTAGGTTTATGGAGTTATTAAGGTGCACGATTGTGGGCAAGACTATTTTGGACTTATTTTAAAAATAGATAGCATTGGATTGATTTTGGTTTATGATCTTTTTTTTTTTGTGATCAACGTTCTATTGACTTTAGATTAACATAACAAAAAGACATTCAAACAACCAAACAGGGGAGGGGGAGCAACAGACGTATCAGCAATTTTCAATCTGAAAGATTTACATTGAGAAAAAAAAAAACCTTTACATGGTCATTCCTTTAGATAGTCCAAAATGCTGAAAGAAAAGCATTGCCATGCATCAATGGTACTAGGTCTAGCCTTATTAATTTGTGCTATTGTAGCTTCACAAGTCACTATTTTAAGGAGGCTATGAATCCAAAATTGTTTTGCACACATGTGTGGAGTAAACCAATTTTGCATGATTGTCTTTTTACTTTTGACATTCTCTTCTTTAGTGTACTTGTACAGAAATTTGTTTCATCATTGAGAAGACATAAACCAGGATTATTACTTAGGATTTTTGGTCTTGTTTCTAGTCAAAATGTCTTATAAATCTTAAATCAAGCAGCATTTTCTAGACAAGCAAAAGATGTAGTCTTGTTTTAAGAAATAATATGCCTAAATTAAGTGATTTTTTCATTTTAAAAAATGTAAATAATCTGCCAATAGGGTAAGTACAACAGTCATATGTCAAAGGAAAAATTAGATTATTTTGCTTTACCCTATTGGAAGATCATGTAGCTTGTTTTAATGAAAAACTCTCTTAATTTTGGCATATTATTTCTTAAAACAAGACGATGGGCTCTATTTTAATGATCTAGCCGCAAAGTCTAAAGTGCAAGGCACAAAAGCATTGACGGGCGTGTCTAAATCCGTCATTCTAAAGACGAAAAAATACGCTCTGCGCTCCCTTTAAGAGTCAGTTGCGTCACAACATGGCGCATTTGCTATTTAAATTGGCGGACTTTGTAAGTGTAAAAACTGAACGCTACACTAGCGAGAAAACAGTTAAACAGAGCATCTGCAGCGCGAGGATAAAGAATTCACTCTTCACTAAGGAGTAAGGAAACGTTGGAAACTCATTCCTCTGAAGACATTCATTAGCCTACATGTTTAATTAATTTTATTATTTTCACTGTTATTTACTTGTTTATTTTATTTTTTGGCTTCTGTTTTACCTGTTTTCTAGAACCGTTCTTCACCAGACTCTGTTGTCGTTGTGGTCAACTCCTCTCTGCATCTCAAGTCCGCCAACGTATGCAGTGAGTCACTGGACAAACAGTGGAACAGCCGACAGAGGTAAGCGGTCAGCTGGCAGTGTAAAAAGGAATAGCACCATACCGCTGTACTTCTGCCTATATAATTCATGATCTCCAGAAATGTATATAGGGCTTATTAGAATGAGCCTGTGTTGTTAAATGTAACTTTCCCATTGGTATATGTATACAAAGACTATAACTATGAAAACACTATAAACTGGGGAAATTCAAACTTAACCTACATGTGTAATTAACAATCTTGTTATTGGCTTAGAAATAAACAAGGCACAGGTGAACACAATAGGTAACCACGGAATTAGCTTAAGTCAGCTATGGTGGCATTTATAAAATGTTTACAATCATTTTGTCTAAAAACTGAAAAAAGTATTTCAGGGCTTTTTCTTTACGTGACTGAAGTTTTGAAAAAGATGCCCTGGGTATAATAGAGTGGGATGAGACGGTGTGTGTTACAGATCCGTGAGATGTGCTTTTACACCGAGCTTTGCACTTGCGCGCTCCGTGACGCCAGCAGAACGGACATGAGCAGTAAAGCAGTCAGACGCAGTGAGTGATGAACGCTTAGAGCTGGTGGCGAGGGAAAAGTGCTCTGTTTAATGTATAGCGTGACCAGACCTGGAGAGAGAACGAGAGAACAAGAGACATAGACAGAGAGAGAGAGCGTGAGAGAAGCAACAATGGATAGGAAAAAGTTGATAAAGGGATGAGAAAGAAACAAAATCTGTATAAACAATTTCCTGAAACAATTTCCATGGTATCTATCTATCTATCTATCTATCTATCTATCTATCTATCTATCTATCTATCTATCTATCTATCTATCTATCTATCTATCTATCTATCTATCTATCTATCTATCTATCTATCTATCTATCTATCTATCATCTATCTGTCTGTCTGTCTGTCTGTCTGTCTGTCTCTATCATCTATCTATCTATCTATCTATCTATCTATCTATCTATCTATCTATCTATCTATCTATCTATCTATCTATCTATCTATCTATCTATCTATCTATCTATCTATCTATCTATCTATCTATCTATCTATCTATCTATCTATCTATCTATCTATCCATCCATCCGTTGATCAATCAATCAATTAATCCATCCATCTATCCATCCATCAATCCATCCATCATCCATCCATCCATGCATCATCATCCATCTATCCATCCATCCACCCACCCATCCATTGTTCAGTATATCTATCTATCTATCTATCTATCTATCTATCTATCTATCTATCTATCTATCTATCTATCTGTCTGTCTGTCTGTCTGTCTGTCTGTCTGTCTGTCTGTCTGTCTGTCTGTCTGTCTGTCTGTCTGTCTGTCTGTCTGTCTGTCTGTCTGTCTGTCTGTCTCTATCTATCTATCTATCTATCTATCTATCTATCTATCTATCTATCTATCTATCTATCTATCTATCTATCTATCTATCTATCTATCTATCTATCTATCTATCTATCTATCTATCCATCCATCTATCCATCCGTTGATCAATCAATCAATCAATCAATCAATCAATCAATCAATCAATCAATCAATCAATCAATCAATCAATCAATCAATCAATCAATCAATCAATCAATCAATCAATCAATCAATCAATCTATCTATCCATCCATTTATCCACAAATTTTAGGTTCATCAAAAAAAGATTTTAATTAGCAATCAAATATAATAATAATAATAATAATAATAATAATAACACTTATTTATTTATTTATTTGTTTGTTCACTTTCATGAATTCATAATTCATTCATGCATACTTTCATAAATTCATGTAATAATTGTCTGACTATAGTCTGATAAAAAATAAAACTAAATAAATATTCATTTCTGCTTTCATTAGTTATTAATTGTTTGTTTATTTATTTGTTCATATATTATGCATTATTATTATTATTATAAACAATTTCTCAGGCATACATGGTACATAAAACAAAACACCACAACAGAGACAATAACCAACTGAACTGAATTAGCTGAACCATACAAAGGGGTAAAAATACCAATGGATAAACAAGGAGAAATAAACAAGGAACAGGTGCGCACAATAGATCGCTATGGAAAAAGGAAAGCCTTTTTAAATGTATTTGTGCTGTACATGACTACTTGTTTATGTCATAATATACATGTGTTTGTACTGTGTATATTAATAATTTATATATAAATACACACATATGTATGTATATGAAATTTTTAAAAAATATATATGCAAAAACTAGTTTTTTATAGCTTTGTTTTTTATGGATGTCTGCATTTCATATACATAAATATATAACACACGCATATCTATATGTCAAAACAAGCTTTTATTTTGGATGTGATTAATCATGAGTAATCTTTGCCCATGTATACAGTGTGTGTGTGTGTGTGTGTGTGTGTGTGTGTGTGTGTGTGTGTGTGCATGCTAAAACCACTATCTCTATCTCATCTCCAACAGTGATTTGAAAATAAATAAAAACATGCAAAAACAACTGCGATCTAAAACAACCACAAATCACAAACTATTATAAATTCGCCGCAAACCAAAGGATAAATCACCCACGCGGCTGCACCAGAGACGGGAATGTGGCCGGAGGTGTCGGAGCGATAAGCAGGAGGTGATGAGAGTCTGAACATGTGGAGCTCTTTCAACCACTCATCACGCTAATGGAAACAGCATTGTGGGCACACGGAGAAGATCTGGATCGCATTCACCGCCTTTGATTCAATTCTAGCTCATCAGACGGGCTGTTTTTACCCCACATATCTCTCTCCTTTTCTGCGTTTCTCTCAGCACATGGTCATAAGTCACGCAGCTGCCCTTCTGCCCCTTTGAGATTTGCCCGTCTTCAGGTCGACATGGCACTTCTTCATGCTTTTATACCTTGGACTTGAAAGCTGTTGTAGATTTACTTTGAGGGAAGATCTTTGACCAGACACTTTCTAATTCAAACAAATGAGCACGCGGGGCCTTATCACTCTCCCGCGAGGTGCTGGAGACAAGACGCGAATGGCAAACTGATAAAAAAAGAAGAAAAACCTCACCAACTGGAGGGGAAAATAGACATAATCAACCAGAAAATAAATTAGATAAAATGCTAGGCATTCACCGTTATTATTAGTGTTTAAAACAAATGTTTTCAATGATAACAATAATAATAATAATAATAATAATAACAACAATAATATTATTATTGTTATTAATAATAATAATAATAATAACAACAGCAATAATAATAAAAACAACAATAACAATAATAATAATAATAATAATAATAATAATAATAATAACAGCAATAATAATAATAATAATAAACACAACAACAACAAAAATAATAATAATAATAATAATAATAATAATAATAAAAATAACAATAATAATAATAATAATAATAATAATAGCAATAATAATAACAATAATAATAATAACAATAATGATAATAATAATAATAATAATAATAATAATAATAATAATAATAATAATAATAACAATACTAATAATACTAATACTACTACTACTACTACTACTACTACTAATAATAATAATCATAATAATAATGATAATAATTATTATTATAAAATAATAATAACAACAACAATAATAATAATAATAATAATAATAATAATAATAATAATAATAATAATGCATTATTTATTGAATTATTTATTTTTTTATTATACAACCCCAAATCAGAAAAGGTTTGGACAGTATGAAAAACGCAAAAAAAAAAAAAAAAAAAAAATTAAGTAGTGATTTATAAATTCACTTTGACTTGTATTTTATTGCAGACAATCCAACAAACATTATTTAATGTGTTCGATTAATGATTTTTATTGTTTTTTTATCCAAAATAAACATGTATTCCAATTTTGGTTCTGGCATAAAGTTGAGAGAGTAAACCATTCTTCACTCTGTAATGTCGCCATTCTTTTTTCACCACACTTAAAAGACGTTTCTGTACTGAAGATACCAAGTGATGAAGTGTTTCAGGTGTCATTTTGTACTAATCCTCCTGCAAACAAGTCTTAAGCTGGGCAACTGTACAAGGTCTTCATTGTCACATCTTCAAAATGCAACACATTCTCTATTGGAGACAGGTCGGGACTGCAAGTAGGCCAGTCAAGTACATGTGCCTCTTCCTCTGCAGCAGGACTTTGCAATATGTGCAGAATGTACTTTTGCATTGCCTTGTTGAAATTTGCATGGGTGTCCCTGGAAAAGAAGGCAGCATATCGTGCTCTTAAATCTCGATGTACTTTTCAGCAATAATGGAGCCATCACAGAAGTGCAAGTTACCTTTGTCAAGGGCACAGACATAACCCCATACGATGACACCCTGGTGTCATAGCCCTTCCCTGTCTGTCTCCTCTGTGTGGTCGTCTTTCTATGTGTCTATGTTTGTGTTGTGTTTAAACACATGGCTAAGCCTTTGTTTGTGTCCACCATGTGCTGCTCCGTTCCTCCCTCCTTGTTTCTACTGCCACGCCCCCTGTTTAGCCCTCGCCTAGTCCTCGTTAGTCTCAGTGTTTACACCTGGTCCTCATGTTCTTTCCTCCCTTTATTATGTGCTCTCTTCCCTCATGTCTGGCTGGGTCACTTGGCGTTTCTGTGTGGAGTTTGCATGTTCTCCCCTTGTTGGCGTTTCCTCCGGGTGCTCCGGTTTCCCCCACAAGTCTAAAAACATGTGGTATAGGTGAATTGGTTACGCTCAATTATTATGTATGTGTGTGAATGAGTGTGTATGGATGTTTCCCAGTGATGGATTGTGGCTGGTAGGGCATCTGCTGCTAAATTGGCAGTTCATTCACAGCAAGAAGGTCACTGGTTTGAGTCCAGGCTAGGTCAGTTGGCATTTCTCTGTGGAGTTTGCATATTCTCCCCGGGTTGGCGTGGGTTTCCTCCGGGTTCTCCGCTATAGAGGAATTGAATAAACTATGGCCAGAGTGTATGAAGTGTGTGTGAATGAGTGTTTCCCAGTACTGAGGTGCCGCTGGATGGGAATTCGCTGTGTAACGCATATGTTGGAATAGTTGGCGGTTCATTCCACTGTGGCAACCACTAATTAACAAAGGACTAAGCCGAAGAAAAAATGAATGAACATCTTATGAAAAGGGATATATAATATATTGTAAGAAAACTCTACACTATTTTCTTTGTGTGTGTAAGAGTTTGTGGATGAGACTAATACAGCACTGGTATTCACACACATAACAAACAGACAGATGTGATTACACAACTGCCACTTCTGAGTAAACATGTTGTTGTCTCAAACAAGCCAGATCAGATCATAAAGAGACTGTATTCTGTCACACACAGGTGGAGTTTCTCCCACACACACATATACACACACGCGCACACACACAGGTCACGGCCACCCAAGCCTGTGTTTTCAGCTCAGAGCGGCGCAGCTGTATTTAGGAGTCGGAATCGTGCATGATAAATAGGCTCTTTTCTCCAAAACTCATCGTAGCTCAGCAGCACATCATCATCATCTTCTTCATCATCAGCTCTGGCCTCCACCCAGCCACACAGAGAGAGAGAGAGAGACCCTGGACAGAGACTCTCCCTCAACCTGCTCTTTTATTGTGTGTGTGTGTGTGTGTGTGTGTGTGTGTGTGTGTGTGTGTGTGTGTTTTGCTCCCTTCTCCTCATGTCATCTACAACATAGGAAATCTAGCTTTCCTGGGTCTCCTCATATGGACTTGTTCCTGATGTCGTTCAGCCAATCAGAGCAGGCCGCCGGACACATCACAGACTCACAGTGAATAGGGAAAAGTCATTTACTCCACTTCCTCTTGAACCTTTGTTTCACGGTCAAACCCAGGAAGAGCTTGTGTGAATAACAGCACCAGCAGCTTATGTCATGTGTGAAAAAATAAATCATTGAATAAAAAGTCATTTTCCCCCTTTATATATATAATATTTTTTTTTTCTTCACACTGATGGCGAAAAGTTCATTATTAGTCATTATTTAATAAATTAGTTTTTTTCTTCTGCTCAACAAGGTAGATAAAACAACAACAATAATAATAATAATAATAATAATAAATATAATAAAAACAATAGCAATAATAATAAATATATTATTAATTATAATAGCCTAATGATAATACATATAATAAAATTAATTATAATAATAAAAATAAAAATAATGCATATGATACTAATAAATATAATAATAAAAATAACAATAATAACAAATATAATAATAATAATAATAATAACAGCCTAATTATAATAAATATAATAATATTAATAATTATAAATATAATAATAAATTATTAATAATAACAATAATAATAAATATAATAATAATGATCTTAAAACAATAGCAATAATAATAGTAATAGCCTAATAATAATAAATAAAACAATAATAATAAATATAATAATAATAGCCTAATAATATAAAAAATAATGATACAATTAATAAATTAATAATAATAATAATACATATAGTGAGAACAATAACAATAGTAATAAATATAATAATATCCTAATATTAATAATTATATGTAATAATTATAAATAATAATAAATATATAATAAAAATAATAATAATAATTATTATTATTTTTATTTAAAAAATACTTTATTTGTTGTTATTATTATTTATTTTATTTCACTTTATACGTTTATATGTTCAATAAATAAATAAATAATTAATTAAATAAATGTGCATTTCTGCTTTTCTTTGTTGTTATTATTATTATTTGTATTATTGATATCACTATTATGTTAATATTATTTTATTTTATTTCACCCTATACATTTATATGTTCAATAAATAAATAGATAAATGTGCGTTTCTGCTTTCATTTGTGATCAATATTTATTTATTTATTTCATTTCACGGTTTGCGTTTGAACGTTTATTCATATAAATTCATGCAATAACTGTCTGAATAAAAAATTAAAATAAATAAATAAATAAATAAATAAATAAATAAATAAATAAATAAATAAATAACAAAGCAGCGGTTTGCGTTGGTCAGTGTCTGCTGGCCACGTGGGTTGTACTATTTTGTAGTGTGTGTGTGCTGGAGACTGAAGCGCAGCAGTGATATAGTAGAGTTAAACAGAGTAGTAGTGTTGAGTAGGTGGGACTCCAGCAAGTGCGCTTTATCCTTCCTCTCCAAACACGAGCAGGTACAAACCCAGCTGACAGCCCACCGCTCACAGACACACACACACACGGTAAGACTCTTTCTCTTCACTCCTAATACTGTTACAGTGCTGAGTTTAGCAAGTTTGTGTTTGAACCGCATCGTTTTTCACACACACCTCAAATCTGTCAGGAATAAAGTGACAGTGACGTTTGGGAAAAGCGCCTATCAGAAACTCGCGTGACTAATAGTTCATCACTTCAAATGTGACTTAAAATTTTTTAGCGTTTATTTATTTAGGGAATTGTCTGGAAAAAACACAGAAACAACTTTTTATTTTAACCATACTTTGATTTTTAACTCTTTTAATTCCCAAAAAGAATTTTATGTTATGAAATTGATGTGCACGTGTGGTTTAATTAAAAGGAAAACAGATGCAGCTTGATAAATGAAAGTCGTGTTGTGTCTTTGGATTATAATGACACGTTCATTGTACTGAAGTGTTGTGGTAACCTCTGGGAGATCCATCTGAGAGTCACCTCAACCTTTGACTGAGAGCAACATCAGCCGACACACTCTAAACACTTCAAGATGTGCACTTTTACGCACACACACGCGCGCACGCGCTGCTGTTTTAGGTGAATCCTCCGTTTATGTCCATATGTGTGTCTTGAACTCCCTCCAGTAAATCAATCAATCTATCTATCTATCTATCTATCTATCTATCTATCTATCTATCTATCTATCTATCTATCTATCTATCTATCTAGCTATCTAGCTGTCTGTCTGTCTATCTATCTGTCTGTCTGTCTGTCTGTCTGTCTGTCTGTCTGTCTGTCTGTCTGTCTGTCTGTCTATCTATCTATCTATCTATCTATCTATCTATCTATCTAGCTGTCTGTCTGTCTGTCTGTCTGTCTGTCTGTCTGTCTGTCTGTCTGTCTGTCTGTCTGTCTATCTATCTATCTATCTATCTATCTATCTATCTATCTATCTATCTATCTATCTATCATCTCTTATGCCTGCTATAAACAATGATAAAGGGATGATGAAGAAACTGACATAGTAAGATGGAGTTAACTGGAATGTTTCTGAAGAGATTAAACTGTTATATAGACTATTTATTCATCTATAATCTGACTCATTTTGCATGAAATATTATTGTTGTTTTTGTTGTTGTGTGTGTGCGGATATTTAAATTTGATTGATTGTGGTGTATCGCTCAATATCTGTATTTGTGTGTTTTATGATTATTGGCTTGGTGCTGAACAAGTTTTATTAAAGTGTCAACATTTTTCAGTCTTCATACAATATGTGCATGCGGACATGTTTGCATGTTAAAAGAGTACTCATATAATGTATTTAAAACTAAAATGTGTGCAATGTGGGCTGAAACAACCCAGCACTAATATTTTAATGTCTGTTAAATGCAAATAAACATTCAACTTTAATGCTTTAGAAAAGTTTGTGAAAATCAAATTCAGGATGAGTCACAATTTGGTTTTTATTGTGGTTTAAACTGCAACACTGTCATGCAGTGTGATGGTCCAGATGTTGATTTTGTTATATAAGTTTTAAAAGATACATATGTGTATTATAGCTATATATAGAGTAGCAATAGGACTTTTATCCTGGTTATGTGATTAGTTGAAGGTCATTCAGTGTAACAGGAATGTTACTTTCTATATAGGCAGTCTATGACATCACCAAAAGATCAAAGACATCCTGAGAAACATGTGTGGTCCTTAAAATAACCTAAAACCACGTCATTCAGTTAAAAGCCAAAAATTATTAATTTAATAAAGGAATGAATGAGTGAATGAATGAACGAACTAAAAAAAACCCACACAAATAGAGGAAAAAATTATTAAATTATCAATTTTATAAACAAACAATGTAAAAATAAACTAATAAAAAACACATAAAAGCATAAATAAACAAAAATAAATAAATTACTTTAAAAAATAAAATATAAATAAAATAAAATTGAAATAAACAAAATAAAAATAAATAAATAAATAAAAAAAAACTAAAAATAAAATAAACAAAATTAGATTAAATTAAATAAACAAAAACAAAAACCATAATATATATATATATATATATATATATATATATATATATATATATATATATATATATATATATATATATATATATATATATAACCTAAAAATAAACAAATAAATAAAAGTGCATAAATAAAAAAATAAATAATAAATAAATAAATAAAACAATATAAATAAACAAACAAACAAACAAATGAATGAATAAATAAATAACTTAAAAATAAACAAATAAATAAAATGCATAAAAATTTTAATTAATTAATTAAATAAATAAATAAATAAATAAATAAATAAATAAATAATGCATTATTTTGATTGGTCATTCTGTTTCATTGAGATGGTCAGTCGATCACCTGCAATATAATGCAAAATAATAATTTTGTCCTTCAGGGTAATGTTTTCGCCATTCAGTGTCATGCAAATTCTTTCTTAAAGGAATAGTTCACCCCAAAATAAAACATTTACCTACCATTTTCTCACCCTCAAGTGGTTCCAGACCTTTATGAGTTTCTACTTTTCTAATGAACTCAAAAGAAGATATTTTGAAGAATGTTGAAAATCCTTCAACATCCATAGATTATGCTATGAGAGTCAATGGCTAACATTCTGCAAAATATCTTATTTTGTGATGCTCAAATGAAGATGACCAAATGAATGAAGGGTGTGTAAATGATGACAGAATTTCAATTTCTTAGTGAACTATCCCTTTAATAGACAAAAAAAGATAAAAAGTAGCACAGACACAATGACTCTGCTTTGATTTATCTGATTACCACCCAAGTCCGGTTCATGAAGACACGATTGTGCAACATAACATTGCATTAGAGGACCGCTCTATCACTTCTCCATCAGTTTCCACCCTTCAGAAAAGTTCCTGTCTCCTAACACTGAAAAAAATGATGCATTGGATTTACTCTATTATTTTAAGGTAAGCAGTTGCAAACAATTTATATAACAAGCAAATTAAGTTGAACATTACTCAACTCGATTAGTTTGTTTAACTTAAGCCCATATGAATTGTTTGCAACCAATTACCTATAATAAAATGGAGTAAATCCAAGGCATCATTTTGTTTTCAGTGTAATGTCATTTCTGCGCTTGAGTGGCAGGTTATTACTAATCCAGGTTAACCGTCCGCCTGCTGGAGCTTTGTCTGTGGGATAAACAGTGTGAGATTGATTGGGGTCGCTGGCCTCACCATCCTCACCTCTCGTCTGTTCCTGTGTGCGTGTGTGTGTTTGCAGCTCCAGCTCAGAGAATGAGTTACTACTTGGATCCAGTTTCCTCCTGTCAGGCTCTTCACCCGCCTGACTGTCTGCCGGTGATGGTAAGATCTCCACCTCCACTATAAATCAGCTCTGTTTGACCTGAGCAGCTCAGCAAAGGCCATATGGAAGATACTAATGAACAGGCATGTGTGCACACAGTCGTGTATTTTGTAGGGTTGATTAAATATGCAGCATCACTAAACTAATTTAATTTCATCTCAGTTAACGCAATTAACTTGCTTTATTATAAAGTTAATACAGTAACTTGCTACTTGTAAACTGGGATGAAATTAAATAAATACATTTTAACAACCCTCTTTAATTAGGCTACTTAGTTTAATCTGGCCTAATATACAGTACATATTTTGCAATGCAAATTATTCCACTGGACATTGCATTTTTTGTTTGTATCTAGTTTTACTGCACAACATAATGTTATTGGAATATGTTCAGCACAAGTCTCACTGAGCAATGCACTTTTTGTTTGCTTCCAGTTTCATTGCATATTATATACATTTTTTGTGTGTGTATAATTAGACTACTATGTGCATTTTTAACAGCTTGATCTGCAGGTAGTTATTTATTTTTATTCAGTTTGCACATTTTTGAGTTCTACTTTTAAATATTTTCTGGTTAATTTCTGGTTTCATACATTCATTCATTCATTTTCTTGTCAGCTTAGTCCCTTTATTAATTTGGGGTCACCACAGAAAAGACCCCAAAAGATCAAAGGCATCCTGAGAAACATGTGTGGTCCTTAAAATAACCTAAAACCACGTCATTTAGTTAAAAGCCAAAAATTATTAATTTAATAAAGGAATGAATGAGTGAATGAATGAACGAACTAAAAAAATAAAAAAACACACAAATAGAGAAAAACATTATTAAATAATTAATTAAATAAACAAACAATGTAAAAATAAACTAATAAAAAACACATAAAAACATAAAACAAATAAACAAAAATAAATAAATTACTTAAAAAAATAAAATATAAATAAAATAAAATTGAAATAAACAAAATAAAAATAAATAAATAAAAAACTAAAAATAAAATAAACAAAATTAGATTAAATTAAATAAATAAAAACTTAAAAAATAAAGAAACAAAAACAAAAACCATTATATATATATATATATATATATATATATATATATATATATATATATATATATATATATATATATATATATATATATATATATATAAAGCTTAGTCCATTTATTAATTTGGGGTCGCCACAGCGGAATGAACCACCAACTTATCCAGCAAGTTTTTATGCAGCGAATGCCCTTCCAGCCGCAACCCATCTCTGGGAAACATCAACACACACATTCACACACACACTCATACACTACGGACAATTTAGTCTACCCAATTCACCTTAAACCGGAGCACCCGGAGGAAACCCACACGATCGCAGGGAGAACATGCAAACTCCACACAGAAACGCCAACTGAGCCAAGGTTCGAACCAGCGACCCAGCAACCTTCTTGCTGTGGGCGACAGCACTACCTACTGCGCCACTGCCTTTTAGTTTTTTCAAGTTTTTTTATTTATTTAGGCAAAAGTGTCTTTTAAAAATATTTTTCGATTTAGAAACAAACCCCCAGTGTTTCATATATGTCATTGTAACTAAAAAACAACTGCAGAAACATATTATAAAATATCCGTTTGTTCTGTTTGATATGCCTCAAATATTCCTATAAAGAGAAATTACTGTTGATTCTAATATGTTAAATTAGTTGAGCCTCACCAGTCTGCCTTCTTTGTTGTAATCATCTATTCCCTCACATATTGTTGATCGACCATTTACTGAACGCAGAATATCCTTTTAAATATTCCAACTCGACTTAATCAAAACATATCCTGTATTTATTGTGTTATTCCACTATTACGTATGCCTCGTGAATAATATCCCACCCCTGTCACCTCACGTTTCTTGCTTTTATAAACTCCTGTTGTCTGAGCAAATGCAAAAAAGCTGCAGAAAGCTGAAAGTCAATGATATTAAATGCACGCGAACGACAGATCTGCTGCTGAATCCATTGTTTGGACACAGAAAATAATGCATGCGACTGGAGTGCATTTGAATAATCGCTCTGTGCAGGAAGAATTAGTATGGGAATGCTTTAAGGGAAAACATTTACCTGCTTTTAGCCTCCGTCTATGGGTCGAAAGGTCAGGGCGGTTTGTTGGGCTTGTAAAAGAGGGAACATTTTAAGAGTCCCGGCGACGCGTCGGTCGGGGTCACGCTGGGTTTCTGCGCAGGTGAGTGCAGAATCAAAGGTGTCTAATAAAGATTCAGGCAGGACATTCAGCCATCAGTATGCACAGACAGGGCTGTTAGCGTTTTAGCAGAAAGGGTCACATGCTAATCCGCAGCTGACCCGGCTAGGCTAATCTGCTCAGGTGGCCTTGTGGCTTTTGAAATTGAGACGCTTTTCTTCCACTACGGTCAAAGGCTACGCGGAGGGGGCTTCAATCATTTACATACGCTGAAGAAAAGACTCTCCCATTCATTTACATGCGCTGAGGAGGAAAAGACTCTGATCTGATACTAGAGGAAGACACACAGAGATTGTCTATCGTTAGCACTACAGGCTCGAAGAACAAGATTAGTGTTGCCAGATTGATAATGTTTAAGTATTGTACCAGAACCTTAAATGATTAATGGCCGTATAGTGTATGAGTGTGAAATGAGAGTATATGGGTGTTTCCCAGTACTGGGTTGGGCATCAGCTGTGTAAAACATATGCCGGATAAGTTGGCGATTCATTCCGCTGTGTGACCCCTCATAAATAAAGGGGCTAAGCTGAAAGAAAATGGATGAATCAATTGATTTACTCAGTTTTTTTTTAGTTCAGCCCATATCAATTATTTTCAACCAATCCCTGCTAAAGAATCCAGCTTAAACCAGCCTAGGCTGGTTGGCTGGTTTTAGCTGGTTGGCTGGTTTTAGAGGGGTTTTGGCCATTTCCAGGCTGGTTTCCAGCCATTTCCAGCCTGGTCTTACCTGGTCAGGTTGGAAAATGACCAGCTAAATCCAGCTAAAACTAGCTTGACCAGCCTGGTTTAAGCTGGAGATAGCTGGTTTTGGCTGGGCTCCCAGCCTGGCTAGGCTGGTCAAGCTGGTTTTAACTGGTCATCTTCCAGCCTGACCAGCTAAGACGAGGCTCAAAATGGCCTGAAACCAGCCTGGAAGTGGCCAAAACCCCTCTAAAACCAGCCTGGTCGACCAGCTAAAACCAGCCAACCAGCCTAGGCTGGTTTAAGCTTTTTTTTCCAGCAGGGATTCAACCTTAAAAAATTGAGTAAATCCAATGAATCATTTTGTTCGGTGTGTAGGGGCAGTAGTGGCATTGCCCTGTGTATCAGACGGGACCCTGTTGTACCCCATAAATCTCGCAGCCGTCCTCCCTGCTTCCTCCATATCTCTGTGAGCTCCGGACTGGTCGTCTCCTCTCTGCAGGACTCCACAACGGCCCCTGATCCTCTCGGGCCCCCACTGGCTCCTTACTGAAACTGATAAACAGGCTTTATCAGATGAGCAGACAGAAGCTCGTGTGGCTTTCATGAGGAAGAGAATAGGGAAGATACTGCACTTTCTCTCTTTCTTTCTTGTAGAGCTGCTCATTGATGGATTTGCTCTTCAGTGTTTGAAGTTTCAGCAGTGAAAATTAAACCACACTGAACTAAACTAAACTGAACTTCAGCTTTGAAAATCTGGACTGACACTGTTTCAGTTTACTAAAACGTCTTTGTTAAGCTGCTTTGACACAAAAGCGCTATAGAAATAAACATGAACTGAACTGAATTGAATAATGTATGGTCAGGGGCGCAACTACACATATACTGAGAGGTATGCGGGTTCAAGTTTTGTAACTAAAATAAAATAGTTTTGAACAAAAAAAGTTACCAAAAGGCCTGATGTATCAATATGACACATAATAAATTTATAAAAACATGTATATTGTATAAAATGGATCTTGATAGAAGGATTAAAAACATTTCAGTTCCAAAAAATGTGAATATTCGGACAATTTGTTCATGTGTCAACTTTAACAGGGTTAAGAATCATTATAATCAAGTATATAATATTTATATAGGTGAATTTTTATCCAAATATTTTATCTGAAATATCGGTTTATGTGAAATAGGTCTGTACTTACATAAACATACATTTTGTGTGATCCCTCTTATTTAGGCAAAATAGTTAAATAATTAATAATGAATAATAATAAATAAAGAAAAAAATTCAGATTAATCTTATAACTTTTGACCTCAACTGTACTGTATGTATGATTTGACAGTTTTATTTTGATAAAAATTGTAAAAAAAAAAATCTAAAGTTACGTTTGCATGAACACTTTACACTTGGCTCTGCGACTGCATGTTATTGTGTTGATTTTGAATTAAAATGTGTGTGCCAACGTATGCAACTCATGGTATAATTTTTTATTTATTAAAATACAATATTATACTCATACAAAATGCAAAAAAAAACATTTTTAACAAAACATATTTATTTATTTATTTATTTTTTTTTTAACTTTTAGTTAGGATAATTTCAAAAATAGTTTTGGCACAATGGCGCCCCCCCATGTGTGGCGCCCCTATGCGCCGCATATACTGCATACCCCCTTTTTGCGCCACTGTGTATGGTGTATTTACTCATTTTTTTAAGGTAAGTGGTTGCAAACAATTGATATGGGCTGAATTGAAACACATTTAAACTACATTTAGTTTGTTTTAATTCAGCCCATATCAGCTGTTTTTAACCCTTTACCTTAAAAAAAAATGTTAGTACATCCAAATATTAAATTTTTGTTGGTGTGGTCGAGAGAGCTTAATGTGCTGCACTTCATGAAAACACATGCAATTACACAAAACAGCAGCAAATTAGATCATCATCCGTTTGACAGCAAACTCTCACAACACAAACAAATTAAAAAAACAAACTGCATTTTCCCCGAGTCTCATTTAATTTCTCTTTAAAAAAAAAAAGATTTATTTTATTTTATTATCTTTTATCTTTATTATCTTTTATCATTATCTTTATTCATTCATTTATTTTATTTTCGGCCTAGTCCCTTTATTAATCTGCCGTTGCCACAGCGGAATGAACCGCCAACTTATCCAGCATATGTTTTTACGGAGCGGATACCCTTCCAGCTCCAACCCATCTCTGGGAAACACCCAAACACTCTCATTTACATTCATACACTACAGACAATTTTAGCTTACTCAATTCCCCTCTAGCGCATGCGTTTGGACAGTGGGGGAAACCGGAGCACCCGGAAGAAACCCACGAACTTGAGTTTGAACATACAAACTCAACACAGAAATGCCAAC
>NC_141038.1:51645000-51730000 GCF_052040795.2 Danio rerio | reverse complement strand
AGAGCTTTGACTCAACAAGCGTTCAGATATATGACTATTCAACCCAGACCTTTCATTGGAGATATGTACCCAGAGCTACATTTCTGAGAACCGACAAATAGAGATGAAGTCTAAATTATTCACCCGCCTGTGATTTTTCAAATTTTTTAAATTTTCAGACATTTCCCAAATGATGTTGAGTAAATGATCAGAAAATACTTATTCTGGTATTGAGCTTTTAATGGCCATGTGAGAGATTGTGCATTGTTAATCCGTGTGTGTGTGTGTGTGTGTGTGTGTGTGTGTTTGTGTTTGCAGAGGTCGAGTGGTGTGATGCCAGTGTCTCTGCTTCCTCACATTCAGCCTCCTGTCGTCTGTCACCCACAACACCCTGCTGCGCCCAAACCACCGTACACACACATCACCCTGCAGGAGGTGCCCAATGGACCCGAGTACAGCCACAATGGTAGGAGAACTGTGTTTGTGTGTGTGTGTGTGTGCATGTGTGTGTGATGTGAGCTATATTTTTGGGGTTTATTTTGGGGAGCGTATATTTTAGTGTATATATATATATATATATATTCATTCTTTAATTGTCTTTTTGGCGTAATCCCATTATTAATCAGGGGTCGCCACAGCGGAATGAACCGCCAACTTATCCAGCATATGATGCCCTTCCAGCTGCAACCCATCACTGGGAAACATTCATACACGCTCATTCACACTCATACACTACAGACAATTTAGCTTACCCAAATCACCTATAGCGCATGTGCTTGGACTTATGGGGTAAACCGGAGCACTCAGAGGAAACCCACGTGAACACGGGGAGAACATGCAAACTCCACACAGAAATGGCAATAAATATATAATACATCCCATTTAATAATAAATTCGTATTCAAATATACCAAAATGTGTCAGTCATATGTATTTTAATGTCCACAGATCAGAATAAGTATGTTCATTGCATCTGTTAGGCTGATTATTACTTTAATCAAGTTTTGACATTTCATAATTATTAAATTTACTTAAAATGTCATTATTTAAAAGTTGAACATGCTCAATTGATACTTAAATAAACAAATTAATCATCAAATAAACTGAATACTTAATAATACCTAATAATAAATAAACTTATTCATATTTGATTAAATAAACTTAATACTTAATTACTTAAAATAAATTTCATAAAATTAGAATTATAAATATTAATATACAAGCTACAGTAATAAAAACACAAAATATTATTATTATCAAAAATGAAAAATTTTAATTCTTTAAATTAAATTAAATTAAATTAAATTAAATTAAATTAAATTAAATTTAATTAAATTAAATTAAATTTAACGTATCCATATGCAAACTCCCCACAGAAATGCCAACTGACCCAGCCGAGGCTCGAACCAGTGACCTTCTTGCTGTGAGGTGATCATGATAACCACTGTGCCACCATGACGTTGTATTTTAAATTTTAATACATAAACTACATTAACAAAAACTAAATAAATAATTGTTGCTATTATTTATTAATATGAATACTAATATTTATTATTAATTAAATATTATCATTATTCAAAATGAAAAAGGTATTCAAATGTTGTTTATTTATTTGTTTATTTATGTATTTATTTTAATTTAATATCATTTAATTCAATTTTTAATTTTGTTTTGTTACATTTTATTTTCAATCATTTATTAATTTTTTGGCTTTGTCCTTAATAAAGCTGTTAATCTGGTGTCGCAGAAATGCCAGCTGACCCAGCAGAGGTTCGAACCAACACCACTACCTACTGCGTCACCGTGTCGCCTTAATTTAATTTAATTTAATTTAATTTAATTTAATTTAATTTAATTTAATTTAATTTAATTTAATTTAATTTAATTTAATTTAATTTAATTTAATTTATTTAATTTAATTTAATTTAATAATCCAATTCACTACTGATCAATAAAATTCATCCAACACATTTTACACATTAACAACATACTAAAAACAAGACAAAAAATTCATCCCTTTATTCTTCCTTTGTAATTTTAAAGTTTTGGGCGGTTCATTCCACTGTGGAAACCTTGCCTGGCCAGTAGATGGCGATATAACAGTGTAAAAAGACACCACAGGCCTACGCTTACACACTCCTGTAGTCCACAGTTGCTATTAAAATTGTTAAGTACTCATGCTGGCGATAAGGTGACTCGGTGGTTAGCACTGTCGCCTCACAGCAAGAAGGTCACCGATTCGAGTCCCGGCTGGGTCAGTTGGAAATTCTTTGTGGAGTTTGCATGTTCTCCCCATTTTGGAATGGGTTTCCTCTGGGTGCTCCGGTATCCCCCACACATGCAAACACATGCGCTATAGAGGAATTGATCAACTAAATTGGCCGTAGTGTGAATGAGTGTATATGGGTGTTTGAAATTCTCCAATTCACTTCAACAAAAAATAACCATCACACTTTAACACCTTTCAAGGAAAAGCTGTCAAAATAAGTTTTCCGTTCCAGAAAATGTTGTGCAAATGAATGTTTTGTACAAACCTTCTTTATCAGATCGTCAATCTTGTTTCACTATGAAGTTTCATAATAGGCTGTGAGCATTTCACGTTGATTTTAAAGCAAAACAACACAAGTGTCTGTCTCAGAATGAGGTCAACACACTCTTGACTCAATATAAAGTTGAAAACTGTTTGGCGTCCAGATATATGTGTGTATGTGTGACCATGAAACGTGCATGTACGCGCAAACACACACTTGAGTTTTTGGGGAGGAGGAGGAAACTGCGAGGCATCTGGTAAAAGCATCTCTTTGGGGGTCAATGTCCCTGTCGTCCCCCGGAGAACAATGTTTTCTCTGCCACACTCATGCATGTGTGTGTGTGTGTGTGTGTTTTGTTTGTGTGTGAGAGATGGTAGATGGGGGAGGTGACTGCATGCTCTGGATTTTTCTGTGCAGGACATTTTTTAAAAAATGTTTATTCAAAATGAGAACATTCCTCCCAGTGTTTGACATCAGCCTCCCTGCATCTGAAAAAAAAAGTGCTAGGAAAAGCGTGGACATGCACCATATGTAGAAATATATGTTCAAATATTTCCCAAATGATGTTTAACAGAGCAAGGAATTTTTCACAGTATTTCCAATAATATTTTTTCTTCTGGAGAAAGTCTTGTTTGTTTTATTTCGGCTAGAATAAAAGCAGTTTTTAACTTTTTTAAAATCCATTTTAAGGTCAAAAATATTAGCCCCCTTAAACAATATTATTAATTCAGTTGTTTACAGAACAAATCACTGTTATACAATGACTTGTCAAATTAACCTAATTAACCCAGTTAAGCCTTTGAAGGGCCATGAAACCCCCTTGTTTTAGCAGGGTGTTTTCACACCTCTACTTTGGAAAAAGTCAGGAAAGTGGGTGCGTCCAGCTCTGTTTAGGGGGGAGTGTCGGAGGAGCAAAAGAGGGATGGTCTGTAAAAATTTGCATAAAAATGAGAGTGTCGGTTTGGGCACACGCTGATTTTCACAGAGGCAAAACAAACACACACACACACAGGGCAGAAAGACAGTGACTGTGTTTACATGAAAACCAGTAATCAAATTTTTTGACAGATTATTAAATGGTGGACTTTAACTGCAGTTTGGCTCTTTTAGTCAGGAATTTTATTCATGCCCCTCGTGACAAACGAGATATTTGAGCAAATTATAAAAGCAACACTGCACGCTTGTTTTTGTAACACAACGTGTCGTCTCTCTGCCGTCTGAACCATGTAATAGATAAAAACATATGTATATATATGCATGTGTGTGTTGGGCTGGATCCGCTAGTGGCACCAACCATGATTTGACACCCTCCGCAAATAGGACACAAGGCCACAAGGGTATGAGGGCGCGAGGGCTCAGCAGCGGCCGTCCTTTTCCCAAGCCTCAGGGCCCCTCAGGGAGCATGCGGGGGTCCGGAGCGAGTCGGGTTTGATGGGATTTGCTGATGTTTGTTGCTGGAGACACTCACTAAAAGCCTCCAGCTTGGCCTGAATACGCTGCAGCATCATAAACAATGTCAACTGGAAAGAAACGACCTCTTGAACTTTTTCCTCCGAGGTGCTGCATGTGAACGCTCTCATGTTTGGTGTTTCCATTCACCCTCTTGTATACTGCATAGAGGATGTGCGCAGCATTCATGTTAATGTGACTACTTTCAGTTTCATACGGCTCCTTTTACAGCATTGATGTTGTGATGTAACTTAAATATAATCAGTTAAACAGACTCAAGCATTTATTTAGAAGCGTAAAACGAGATGAAAAGCGTTTAAAGGTTCAAGAAACCCTGGAGTACTTTTTTTGAGATTTGTGTGTGTTACTGTATGTTCAGACCGAAAGCGGCGAGAGCGTCAAAGTAGCCTGAAGTCATTCATTTTCAATGAGAGCCAGCAGCATTAAGCGGCAAGGAGCAGCACGGCGCATCTTCGCCGATGTGGGCGTCGAGGAGAGTTGAAATCAAGTTAACTTTATGGTAATGAGCTATGACGCAGTTCGGCTGCAAGCAATCAGAATGAAGAAGTCCACCGCTTGAGAGGAGTCCAGAGAACACAGTCACTGTGAACTTTGGTTCCAACCACACATGTTCCCAAGGGTTTGATTATTGCGTTGGATTTCCAATTATTTGCAATTTTTCTAACAGGAGCATGCATTAAAAACAACCCGGGCTCATTGTGGAAACGTAGCCCCGCGGAGGTTTCTGGAGACCGCGAAATACGTCTCGGGAGGTACGTATTCGAGCAGTTTTTGTTTTTGCGAATCCGCGAGAGGCTGTTGTTCGCCCCCACGCTGTTCTCGCCTGCACTGTTTTCGCGTGAAAAGCCGCCGGAGGCCGCTGTCGAGCGGCCGTCCGTCCAAATGACTGGCTGAACGACTGAACGATCGACCGGGCGGCCAATCGGCTGACCCAGCCGCCCTCCTCCTCCTTCTCTAAACCCAAGCGACGATTTGCAAAAGCCATCCAGAAAAAAAAGCAAAAGTCCTCGTCCGATTTTGACCACGTTTTCAGATCTCGCCCCGTTGCGAACTTATTTTTGTTTTTGGATTCTGTTTTTCATCTTACCTGATTGTGGCTGGCTCCTCCTATCTCTGGGCCTCTGCTCTGCCGACATAACGCTGCGAGCTAAGCGGACAAACTGGTTGAGGTGGGAAAGCCGGAGGCGAGCCGTCAGCCGTCGAGCGCGAAGAGGAGGAGTGAAGCGGCATCACACTGCCCCGCAGCGTTTGCTCGAAAAAAAAAAAAAAAAACGCGGCCATATGTACCTCCGGCCACATAAATCGCAGTCTCTAGAAATGTCCGCGGGGCTACGTTTCCAGAATGAGCTTGGGTTGATTAAAAAAGTTACTGCAGAGTTACTGATATGCATTAATGTATATATATATATATATATATATATATATATATATATATATATATATATATATATATATATATATATATACATATTGGATAAGTGGAGCAAAGCCTCACATGCAACTTGGTCTTCGTAGTTAAATGAATTTGATAAAAAGTGTGCACCATTTTCACGCTAGAAAGCATGTTTAATGCAGGAATGTAACTTACATGACATTCTGCATCGGCCCCTTTAAATCCAAGATCAATGTAGGGAATTTTGACGCTCTCACTGCCGGAGCTGAAGGCAGACAGCGTTGTCGCCAGGGCGGCCAGAGCCACCTTTGACGCTCTCACCACCTTCTATGTGAACGCACAGTTAAGCATCACTTAAGACAATGTTAGCACCTGTCAGCTGTACTTGTGGGAAAAACTGGATAATTTTGAGCTTTTGTCAGCTGATTTCATCTTCCGGGTTTAAAATGATGTTTGGGGTGGATCAAAATCTGTGACGTAGCGCAAAACTGCAAGTGGAGTGATGTTGCCTTGGTTTTTCATTATTATTCATAGCGGAGTTTTCTTATCCTACAAAAGGAGCTTGCTTGTTAAATATTCATGACTTCGGAAGGCAAGTCTGCCAGTGCCAAGCTGTGGGACCCAATGTTGATGACGGGGTGAGACTGCACCACTGCAATCCTGTCAGTTGCTGTATGTGTCCAGCAAGTATTTTTGTCGGGAGAGCAGTACGAGAATTAGAGAGTGGCGGACGTTGTCTTTTATCAGGAGTTCATTCACATTTAGGCCCGATTTACGTGGCCGGAGGTACGTATGTCCCCATTTCGTTTTTTTCGAGTGAACTCTACGGGGCGGTGTGACGCAACACAGCCCACCTACAAGTGGAGGGCTTTCCCGCTGCAACCAGTTTGTCCGCTCATGGTGTTACGTGGAAACCTACGCGAACACAGGGAGAACATGCAAACTCCACACAGATACGCCAACTGAGGCTCGAACCAGTGACCTTCTGTGAGATGAACGTGCTACCCACTGCGCCACCATGCAGCCCCTAAGAAACCCTAATTTCAAGTTGAATTAAATTTCACTCACATATTTAAACAATAGCACTTCCTGCTTAAGCGTGGAGTATGACCTCCAAAAATAAATACAATATAATACCTCATAATTCACACCAAATCATATATGCTTCCTTCAAACTGAAATCATGGCAAAATATCCTGCGGAGTTGACTTTGCAGGGCACTTGAATCGTTGAATACGAATAAACGTCTTATATGAAAAGAGAAGCATAAGAAATGCGCAGTGTGGTGATGCAAGAGGACTGAAAAACCCTGGTTTATAGGAAGCTTAATAGTGCCAGCAGAATTCAGAGCTGTTGTTTTCGGTTGTTTCTTTAGTCATGGCTGAGGCACGGTTTAGTCAAATCTAAACCAGTGAAGGAGCTCGCCTGTGAGAGACGGTAACCTCAAAACACACTCTAGAACTGTCATCCAAGCCACCGCATGCAGAAACCGTTGGACTGATACAGCTGTTAGTCAGACTGAAACGGGCCGCCCTTCTGTCACCTAGAAGCTCTGGCATAAGCAGTTACTCTGACTTTTTTGCCTAAACATGTTAATCTGAGGCTATTGTACATTTGCATGAGAACAAATCTATATAAAAAGTCAAATTGGTCGAGTTTTTTTGTATGATTTTAGGTGGCCCGTTACAAATATATTTAAATGCATTGCATACAAGTTTCAATGGCATGGCATTAAAGGCATAGTTTACGCAAACATTGTGATATAAGAGTTATTTTTTCCCCGCGATCCTGTCAGGACCGATACAGCAAAGCTGTTTGAATGCAGCAAGCATTTTTGTCGGGAGAGCAGTGCGAGAATTGGAGAATGGCAGACGTTGTCTTTTATCAGAAGTTCGTTCACATTTAGACACATTGCTGTGCTGCTGTGTTCGCCTAAATCCTTTAGATTACCAGCAGGGCCAATAGTTAAAATAGACCGGGCAAGAGACCTGCTACACTGAGTCTGCATTCAGACCCGGGGATTGAGGGAGAAGTCCTCATTTATAGTGCTTATATGAACACCATTATCTTTATAATGATACATTTACATTTACATTTAGTCATTTAGCAGACGCTTTTATCCAAAGCGACTTACAGATGAGGACAAGGAAGCAATTTACACAACTAAGAGCAACAATGAATAAGTACTAAAGGCAAGTTTCAGGTCTGTAAAGTCTAAGAAGGGAAGTGTTAGTAGTTTTTTTTTTTTTTTTTTTTTTTTTTTTGTTGATACAAATTGTGGTTGTGTTTATATGAAATTACGAATGACAAATGTAGCAGGGACTTAAATTACTGTTTATTTCAACCCAGGCTCATTGTGGAAACGTAGTCCCGCGGACGTTTCTGGAGACCACGGAATACATCCCGGCAGGTACGTACGGCTGCAGTTTTTGTTTTTGCGAATCCGCGAGAGGCCGCTGTTGTGCGCTTTTTCGCATCTCATACGCCTCTCGCGAGCGCGAGCTGTTCTCGCGTGAACCCGCTAGAGGCCGCTGTCCGATTGACCGGATGATTGACTGCGCGACAGGCCAATCGGCTGACCCGCCCTCCTCCTTCCCTGAACCCAACCAATCTTACCGATCGACCCGCCCGCCCACTCGCTTCCCTAAACCCGAGCAACAGTTTACAAAAGCCGTCCGAAAAAAGAAAAGCCCTGATTTTTTTTTTCTACCGCGTTTTCAGATTTCACCACGTTCTCACCCTGTTACGAAACTCGTTCACTTAATTTTTGGGATTCTGTTTTTGTCTTACCTGATTGCTGGAACCGCTCTTCCCCGGAGTCGAAACCGATCGCCGTGGTCAGCTCCTCTCTGCATCTCGAGCCTGCTGACGTACACAGTGCGCTGAGTGGACAAACGGGTTGCAGCAAGGAAGCCCTCCACAATGAGGTAAGCGGTCGGCTGGCCGGCCGGCAAGCGCGAAAGGAAACAGCGTCACACCGCCCCGCAGCGTTCGCTTGAAAAAAATAAATGCAGCCGTAGGTATCTCCCGGGACGTATTCCGCTGTCTCCAGAAACGTCCGCTGGACTACATTTTCAGAATGAGCTTGGGTTGGTTTATTTCTTTGCATTTTAACTTTGTAATCTATAAAATCATGCGTCTCCTCACGGTTTGTGTCTCATTTTGTGAGCCCACTGACAACAGTTGTTCGTTCCCCTCCTTCTCCCCGGCTCTGCTGGCCACGCCCACTCCTGCCCTTTGCTCGCAGAGCTCCACGCCCATCATCATGCATCTTTTGAAAGAATTCTGATGTGGACCTGAACCGAAAGGGTGGGGTGTCATGACCCTTTAAGTTTTGCACTTTTTTAGAAACTTTCTAAATGTCTTTTCCACTCTTCTGTCAATCCCTCATACTATATTCCTTTTGATTGTCACCTATAGAAAATGAATGGCAAATGTTTGTGCTTCCCTTACTCCATTACTAACGAAGTTAAGCCCACCTCAAAGCTGACATTCTCTTTTTTAAGTCCAGGGTTACGTCCGATTTTCCATCAATTTCAAAACAGCTAAGAAAAGCCTTCGGAAAGATGTGAGCGAATCTCACTCCTGATGTAATTTCCAGAGAAACGACTGACTAAAATTCTTTTTAATTCATGATTTGACTTACCAGATGTCATATTTTCCTGTCTGCGTGATTTAATATTGTGCTAAAGTGCTCTACATTATGATATTTATTGAATTACTTGCATATGAAGGTGTATTTTATGTCACTCTTTACAATAAGGTTAATGTATTTACTAACTAGTACAGGTGATTCAGTGGCGCAGTAGCTATCACTGTCGCCTCGCAGCAAGAAGGTTGCAAGAAGGTCCTCGCCTTTCTGTGTGGAGTTTGCATGTTCTCCCACCATTCGTGTTGGTTTCCTCCGGGTGCTCCGGTTTCCCCCACAGTCCAAAGACATGCGGTACTGGTGAATTGGGTAGGCTAAATTATCCTTAGTGTTTGAGTGTGTGAATGTGTGTGTGGATGTTTCCAAAGACGGCTGGAAGGGCATCCGCTGCGTAAAAACTAGCTGGATAAGTTGGCGGTTCATTCCGCTGTAGCGACCCTGGATTAATAAAGGGACTAAGCCAACAAAAAAATGAATGAGTGAATGATATACAGCATTTATTAGCTCAACATTTAATAATGCATTATGAACATCCAAATTCATGCTTGTTAACATGCAGGCACCGTGAGTTAACACAAACTAACCATGAACATTAACAAACATGAACAAACACTGTACTAAATGTATTGTTCATTGGTAGTAAACGCATTAACATTAACTAAGACAATCTTATAGTAAAGTGTTACCATATTTCATCTAATGTCTATTTGGAAACTGCCAACCAGGCTCTGGTTTCCAGGTATGCGGCAATAACATGCCTCACAATACACCATAACACATATAGACAAGCGCTGACACCCACGTGCTTTCAGAAAGCTTGAGCGTTTGCTGTACTCCTGCATCTGCAGGCTGTATTTGCAGGTGCAGGCAGTTAAACCAGAGACGAGCTGTAAACGGCTACACATATGGGTCCTGCATGTAGAGTGTGTCAGTTTTCTGTAACGTATCATGCGCTGCCGCTCCTCCAGTCCATCAAGAAGGTATTCATCTGTACTATTTTGTGCACTGGTGTACTACACTAAGTATGCATGTGTGGTAACACAGAGAGGAGACTCTTGTTTTTTACAGATCATGCACCAAATATCAAGCATGCAATATGCAATAACACACTTTCAGTATTGAAATAGGGTGACATGGTGGTGCAGTGGGTAGCACTGTGGCCTCACAGCATTAAGGTCACTGGTTCGAGTCCCAGCCTGGTGGTCAACTGGCATTTCTGTGTGGAGTTTGCATGTTCACCCTGTGTTAGTTCACCCGGAGGCCAGCTAGTGTGTGCTGTGCAGGTAAACCTCACTCCTCTGACCTCTAAAGGTGCCCTAGCGACAATCGCTAGAGGCCATGGTCTTTAGCCTCCTTGGTAAGAGCAACCGACTCCCATGCGGAAGGTTGCCCGTTCGATCCCAGCTTGGAGCGGGTTGGACGGTGTAGAACAGTGGGGGTTATGTTGGCGTGGGTTTCCTCTGGGTGCTCCGGTTTCCCCCACAGTTCAAACACATGAATTGGGTAAATAAAATCGACGGTAGTGTGTGTATGAGACTGTGAATGGGTGTTTCCCAGTACTGGGTTGCAGCTGGAAGGGCATCTGCTCCGTAAAAAATATATATGCCGGAATAGTTGGTGGTTCATTCCACTGTGGTCACCCCTGATAAATAAGGGACTAAGCTGAAGGAAAACTAATGAATGACTGTATGGGAAAATAAGGTGAAATGAAGTGGTGCAATTTTTCAAGTGATGTCTGACGTAATCTTAACTGAAACATGAAGACAGGGTGGAGTATATAGTAGCCCCTCCCCTTTAAAAATCAGCCAATAACGTTTTGATTTATCACAGCTCTGCCAGTAAGATTGGTTGAGCTCAAGCACATCAAATGAGAAGCGTACTGAAGGGGGCGGGGCATGTATGTTTACCCATCTGCACACTGATTAACAATAGCAACCTGAGCATATATTCATCTATCGTTAATCTCTGTTCATAGCTAATGCAACCTGCATATATTGTTCATAGTACATCCATCTGTAAATATCACCATAGTTTTTCTATAACTGCACTTAATAATGTATACCTGTATCCTGCACTTGCTGCTATCGCACTGCTGGTTAGACCTAAACTGCATTCCGTCGCCTTGTACTTGTACATGTGTAATGACAATAAAGTTGAATCTAATCCAATCTAATCAAAAATAATTGACTATTGTACTTAATAGCAGGGAAAAACTCCATTACCCATGATGCTGTGCAGCAATTCCGCCAATCAGAATAATGCACAGTAAACGTATACATTATTTGTTAGCACTTCTAAAAAAAAAAGTTATTAGTGCTCCTTATATTTGTCAACCTGTCACCTAAATTACACTCTCATACAGAAAGTTGTGTGACTCAAACGTGCACACATGTAAATACACACACATCCTCTCAGCTCCATTAAAGTCAGTCAGTGGCGCACACACATGCACACACACACACACACACACACTGACAGCTGTGTAATTCAGCTCTGGTACCGCTGGCTTACATTTTATGCGATTTGACAACTGGACAGTTGAACTGAGGAGAAACTGCATGTTGTGTGTGTGTGTGTGTGTGTGTGTGTGTGTGTGTGTGTGTGTGTGTCTATGTACATACAGACGATATTGTATGGAAGCATCTTTTACAGTAAAATCTCTGTATGTGTGCTTGCATGTGTGTGTGTTATGCGGGTATCTCTGAATACAGATGTGTGTGTATGTGTGTGTGTGTTTGGAGGAGAGTGCTGTCTCTGATGAGGGGCACGTCCTCGCGGGCCAAGGCCCATTTTTTCTGGGTTAAAATAAACAGACGACTGGCGGGGGTCTGGGGGTTATGGGAAAGGAGGAAACAGTGATGCTAATCAGTCCTGCACACACTTCCCCCAACTGTAAAACAAAACGAGAGAGAGAGAGAGAGGGAGAGAGAGAGAGTTATAAGTGCGCATGAGTGAAAGTCGAGGACTCCAGCTCCACTTGACGAGGTCAAGTGTCGAAACTAACTTCAGTTCCTCTCCAAATCATTTTATTTCTTCATTATGGTTTTCACTAAGGTGACCTGTGCAACATGATGTTACAAAATCAAATGTATGCAAAACACTTATGCAAGCTGAACATTTGGTATTTGCATAATTAAAGGGACAGGTCACATGAAAATTTCAAATGTGCTGTTAATATGCTCGCCCTCATCCCATTCAAGATGTAGAGGACTTAATGCAACACAGGCTCATTCTGAAAACGTAGCCCTATATACATTTCTGGAGAACGTGAAATATGTAGCCAAAAGTACGTATGGCTGCATTTCATCTTTAAAACGAACACTAAAGGGCGGACGCCGTTCACTTACTGCAGTATGAATCAATGGGAGGAGCTAAACTGACAGTGATGCAGAAGTAGATGTGGATCATCTTATGTAGAGGCGGAGTTTAGACTCTATTGCATATTTATCTATTGCAAATTGAAGCAGTGGGCGGAGCTAAACAGGCAGTTATGTAAAAGTAGGTGTTGATCATCATCTTTGGAGGCGGAGTTTAGACATTATCACACAATGAAGTTGTTTCTACAGCGTGAATCGGTGGGCGGAGCTAAACAGGGAGTGATGTAGGAATATGTGTTGATCATATTCTGTGGAGGCGGAGTTTAGACACTATTACATAATGAAGTTGTCACTTACTATAGCATGAATCAATAGGCGGAGCTAAATAGGCAGCGAAGTCGAAGTAGGTGTTGCTCGTCTACAGTGGAGGCGGAGTTTAGATACTTTTGCCTAATAAAGTCATTATTTACTTACTACAGTGTGAAGCAGAGCAGTGGGCGGAGCTAAATAGGCAGTAATGTACAAGTAGGTGTTCATCATCATCTCTGAAGGTGGAGTTTAAACAGTTTAAACTGCCGCTTGTATCACTGGGCGGAGCTAAAAAGGCAGCAAAGTCAAAGTAGGTGTTGCTCATCTTCAGGGAAGGCGGAGTTTAGATACTATTAAATAATAAAAATCGCTATTTACTTAGTGTGAAGCAGTGGGCGGAGCAGATTAGGCAGTGATGTAGGAGTAGGTGTGGATTATTATCTTTGGAGGCGGAGTTTAAACACAATTACACAGTAGATGTGTTTACCTACTGCAGTGTGAATCAGTGGGCGGAGCTAAACAGTCATGATGTAGAAGTAGGTGTTGATCATCTTCAGTGGAGGTGGAGTTTACATGAGGAAGTTGACATTCACTTAATACAGTATGAATCGATGGGCGGGGCTAAACAGGTAGTGATGCAGTAGTAGGTGTTGCTCATCTTCAGTGAAGGTAGAGTTTAAACTCTATTACAGTACATAGTTAAGTGATTATTTACCTATTGCAGTGTGAATTAGTGGGCGGAGCTAAACAGTCACGATGTAGAAGTTGGTGTTGATCATCTTTGGAGGCGAACTTTAGACACTACTATATAATAAAGTTGTTTACTGCAGTTTGAATCACTGGGCGGAGCTAAATAGGCAGTGATGTTGGAGTAGGTGTTGATCATCATCTGTGGAGGCGGAGTTTAGACACATTATTACACAATAAAGTTGTTGTTTACTCACAGCAGTGTTAATTAATGGGCGGAGCTAAATAGGCAGTGAGACAGAAGTAGGTGTTGATCATTTTCTGTGGAGGCGGAGTTTAGACATAAAATAAAGTGGTTATTTATTTGCTGCTGTGTGAATCAGTGGGCGGAGCTAAACTGACAGTGATGCAGAAGTAGACGTGGATCATCCTATGGGGAGGCGGAGTTTAGACTCTATTGCATGTTTATCTACTGGAAATCCAAGAAGTGGGTGGAGCTAAACAGGCAGTTATGTAGAAGTAGGTGTTGATCATCTTCAGTGGAGGCGGAGTTTAGACATTATTACATAATGAAGTCGTTATTTACTTACTACAGTGTAAAGCAGTGGGTGGAGCTAATTAGGCAGTGATGAGGAGTAGGTGTTGATCATCATCTTTAGAGGCGGAGTTTAGACATAATTATGCAATAAAGTTTTTACTGCAGTGTGAATCAGTGGGCGGAGCTACACAGGCAGTGTTAGGTGTTGATTATCTGTAGTGGAGGCGGAGTTTGGACATACTTTTACACAAAAAGTTGTCATTTACTTACTGCAGTGTTAATCAATGGGCGGAGCTAAATAGGCTGTGACGCAGAAGCAGGTGTTGATCATCTTCCTTGGAGGCGGAGTTTAGATGCATTATTACACAATAAAGTTGTTACTGCAGTGTGAATCAGTAGGTGGAGCTAAATATGCAATGATGCAGAAGTAGGTGTTGATCATTTTCTGTGAAGGCGGAGTTTAGACATACAATAAAGTGGTTATTTATTTGCTGCTGTGTGAATCAGTGGGCGGAGCTAAACTGACAGTGATGCAGAAGTAGACGTGGATCATCCTATGGGGAGGCGGAGTTTAGACTCTATTGCATAATTATCTGCTGCTAATTGAATCAGTGGGCGGAGCTAATTAGGCAGTATTGCTGAAGTAGGTGTTGATCATCTTCAGTGGAGGCGGAGTTTAGACATTATTACACAGTAAATTTGTTATTTACCTACTGCAGTGTTAATCAATGGGTGGAGCTAAATAGTCAGTGATGTAGGAGTTGGTGTTCCTCATTTTCAGTGGAGGCGGAGTTAATAGACTTACTTTTACACCAGAGAGTTGTTATTTACTTACAGCAGAGTTAATTAATGGGCGGAGCTAAGCAGGCAGTGATATAAAAGTGTGTTGATCATCATCTGTGGACATCATTGGCTTCAAAATAAGCTGATTATAGACTAACATTAAAAGTTTTGAGTGCTAAAATGTTCCCAATGTTTGTAAAGTAGAATGATATATGTCTGAATATTGTGATTTCTCAGTCCACGACGCCGTTGAGGTTACACAGAAGCGACAGCGTCATCCAGATGTGCAATAAGACGAGTGTGAGTTAATAAAGTCAGTATTTTGAAGGCTCTTGGCCGGCGTATCATTGCATTCCTGCAGTTTGTGATGGATGGAGGACGACAGCAGCTCTCTGACCTCTCAGATCAATGGACTGCAGAGCGGAGTGTATGTGTGTGTGTCTGAGTGTGTGTGAACAAAGAAAAAGCGACCGGAGGAGGGGAGAGGCGAGATGGAGGGATGTAATTTAATTTGCCACACAATGGGGTGAATAGCAGACACGTGGTGGAGCTAATGGAGGAGAGAGATGTCCCTTTTAGCAGTGCTAATTGATAAGAAAGAGCTTAGCCTTTGTTCAAGCATCGGTAAACCCCCATCTGCTTTTTAGGGTTCAGTTTAACTAACTCAGACGCGCACACAGGCTCACACATACACACACACACACACACACACACACACACTCATTGACGTGTGAATGCTACATTGTTTAATGATCAGTATCACTGTGAGAAAGTCAATAGTAAGTTCCCCAGTGTTGCTTTATCTGGTGCTGCAGTGTGGTGTACAGTAGATTGTGTGGTGAAGTGTGTCTGCTGGAACTTTGATTCACAGTTTATAAGGGATACGTGTGATTCAGAGTTTATTCATCAACTTATGTGTTTTAAGGCATATAGCTTATTTTGATTTCACACTGTTTATCAGCTTATTTGTAAAAGATTAATTGATTCATTCATTAATTATTTCTTTCAATCCTTTATTTTTTTTTCTTTTGATCGTTTGATCGTTTGTTCGTTCATTCATATGTTTGTTTGTTCATTTGTTCCTTCATTCATTCACTCTTTTTTCCAAACTTTATTTTTTTCTTCAATTCTTTCGTTTTTTTTTCTTTTTTTGTTGGTTGGTTGGTTTGTTTGTTCATTCATCCATTCATTCTTTTTTCATTCGTCCGTCCGTCCTTTCATTCGATCATTCATTTCTTTCGTTCGATCGTTCATTTTTTTCTTTCGTTTGTTCATTCATTTATTCATTTTTTCCTTTCTTTCTTTATTTCTTTCTTTCTTTCTTTCTTTCTTTCTTCATTCATTCGTTCATTCATTTTATCGTTTGTTTCTTTCTTTCATTTGTTGTTTCTTTTTTCTTTCAATCGTTTGTTTGTTCGTTCATTTGTATTTTCGGTAATTAATTAATTCTTTAATTCGCTTATTCATTCATTATTCATTATTTTCGATTGTTCATTCATTCATTCATTCATTTATATGTTCACTTGTTCGTTCATTCATTCATAAATTCATTCATTCAATATTTTTCTTTCTTTCTTTCTTTGTTTGTTTGTTCATTCATTCATTCATTCATTCATTCATTCATTCAATCCTTTGTTTCTTTCTTTCATTCATTCATTCTTTTTTCTTTCAATCGTTTGTTTGTTTGTTTGTTCATTCATATATTTGTTAATTTAACTATTAATTAATTAAATAATTTCTTTCTTTCTTTTGATCATTTGTATGTTCGTTCATTTGCATGTTCGTGAATTTGTCATTCTTCTTCTCTTAATTAATTAATTAATTCATTCATTCATTCATTCTTTTATTTTTTCTCTCTTCTTTTATATATTTATTCTTTCATTCAATACTTTCATTCATTCATTCATTTATTCTTTCATTCATTCATTCATTCATTTGTTATTTTATTTCTTTCTCTCTTTTTTCTCTCTTCTTTCTTTCATTCATTTAATTATTCTTTTTATTTTGTTGTTCATTCATTCATTCATTCATTCATTCATTCATTCATTCATTCATTCATTCATTCATTCATTCATTCATTCATTCATTTATTCATTCATTTGTTATTTTATTTCTTTCTTTTTTCTCTCTTCTTTCTTTCATTCATTTACTCATTCTTTTTTATTTTTGTTATCCTTTCATTCATTCATTCATTCATTCATTCATTCTTCCTGTTAGCACTCATGGCTTGTTTCTCGAATGCATCCATTATTGATGCTGTACTGTACTTGTGCATAACCGTGTTTAAACCATGACCACAGCAGAGCAGTGTGTGTGTGTGAGTGTGTGTGTGTGTGTGTGTGTGTCTGAACGGAGGTAATGAACTCTTAAATTCCCATCCAGCAGTCCTAAAGCACACGCAGCACATGCTCTTCCAGTAAGTGTGTTTTCCTGCGCTGTATCCTGGAGACTGCTTGTTTTGGGGAGTCAACAACTTAAGACGTTGCTGGCGATCCAAGTTGGAGAATGAATGGATTTCGCTTTTATGAATCAAAACCAAAACTCCCCCGTGTTCATGCAGAAGTTATAGTTCCAGAAGTGTTGGCTGCATAGATGAGCTTTCTGAGAAATCGTGTTACACTACGGTTCAGGAGCAATGCAGGTCTCAGTCAGGGCCGGCTGGTAGTACATGATGATATTTTATCTTCTATTACATCGACCAACAAGACAAGAATCATGGAAAAATTAAATATAGACTAGAGTACACTTTATCAGTGACTCTGCTTCTGAAATACTCTTTCTATTCACAACATAGACTCATTTTGAAAACATATCCTTGTATACATTTCTAGAGATCTCGAATTATGTAGCCAGAGGTACGCATGGCTGCATTTCATCTTTAAAACAAACACTATGGGGCAGTATGATGCCGTTCCTTTTCACACTAACCAGCTTAATGCTTACCCCCACATGGACGACTTACCTCCATGTGGACGGGTTTCCTGCTGTTACCAGTTTGTACAGTGGCTCATGAGAGGAGTTAATCGCGATAACAGGGTTTGAGTCTAGCCCAACTGGCCCAGCTGGGACTCGAACCAGTGACCGTCTTGCTTTGAAACGACAGTGCTAACCACTGAGCCACTTTGCCACCCATATTTCAGTGTACTGAACATTTATTTATTTATTTTGAGAACATCTCAATGAAGTAATTTACTTAGCTTTATGGGAGTGGGCAGTGCTAAAGATCTCTTTTGGCGCACTTTGCTCACTCTTACTTTCTGATTGGTAGATCTGTTTTGTACAGCATCATGGGTAATGTAGTTTTTCCAATTCATGCTATTAAAATAAGTTGAATTAGTAAAGGTGAATATAATCAATTAACATCCTCTGGGCTCCTGAAATGTCTGTCTTTAAAGGTTTATCAGTTCACTTAAAGGTTCACTTCACAAATCCGATTTACTACAAACAAAAAATCGGATAAAAGTTTGGAATAACAAAGCTTTGTGATGATGAAAAATACAGTAAAATTTGTAAAATTGTGGAATTGTTTTCTGTTAGAATTTAATTCTTAACTAATTTAATATATTTAATTTAATAATCTAATTTAATATTTAACTTTTTATGTTCTTTAAAGCTTAATAGCATTACTTCAGTCTGAAGCCACAGTCTTAATTAAAAAAAGTAAAAAAAATTATATATATATATATATATATATATATATATATATATATATATATATATATATATATATATATAAATATGAATAAATACATAATAAAATAATTAAAAACAAATATTAATAAAAATAAATAAATAAAAATAAACAAACAAATAAACAAATAATAAAAATAAACAAATGAATAATAAAAATAAATAAATGAATAAATAAATATAAATAAATAAAAATAATTTAAATGATGAATATTAAAAATAAAAAATAAATAAATATAAATAAATAAATAAATAAAAATAAATAAATATATAATAAAAAATAAACATAGCTAAATAAAAAAATCAAAATAAATAAAAATAAATAATAAAATAAATAAGTAAATAAATACCGATAAATAATAAAATAATAAAAATAAATAAATATAATTAAATAAATAAATAGATAAAAATAAATAAAAAATAAATGGATAATAATAAAAATAAATAAATAAATATAAAATATAAGCAAATAAATATAATTAAATGAATAATAAAAATAAATAAATAAATAAATAATAAAATAATAAAATAATTAATTATAAATAAATAAATATAAATAAATACTCCTGTTTAAATAAATGTAGTCATTTAAGCAAGTTTTATTGATTATTATTATTATTATTATTATTATTATTATTATTATTATTATTATTATTATTATTATTATTATTATTGCAAACAGAGCTGTTGCACCCAATCAGATTATGACACACTGGAGTAAAAATGGCATCATTAAACTTATCACAGCCTCATATCAGTGACAGTCTGCAGACATATATGGCGTCCTTTCTTAAAAGGAGAAAAAGGGCCACTCAGCAAACCTCTGTGTCTGATATTAGTCAGCGAGCCCATTAGTCTTAATGGCCGCCTCTGGGCGCAAGGGAGCCTGCTCTATCCTTTTAAAACTACATACAAGGAGCTCATTAAGACTTAAAACAAAGCGGAGCAGCGAGAGGGGGTCGAGGAACTGGAGAATGAGTGACTGACAGGAGGGGAAAAGTGCCAGATTCACTCCTTCCATTAAACTCCCTTCCCCCTTCCCATTATTTAAGCTGTTATAAGATGATGTTGATGGGATGGTGTTTGGATCTATACTATATAACAAAAATCTAAACATGACTAAACTATATATTATCAGGAAAATATGTTTTATAGACAATTAAAAAAAAAAATAGTAGTTTTAATAACTCACATATATTAATGTAATATTTGTTGAGTTTTTTTTCTTTTGCAAGATCTTAAAGTGCAAGTTAAAGGATTATCTAGTTGACCAGTTTAATAATTTTGAACTTAAAAATTGCTTTAAAATTGCTACCACTATAACTACTACTACTACTACTACTACTACTACTACTACTACTACTACTACTACTACTACGACTACTTCTACTACTAATACTAATTATTATTATTATTATTATTATTATTATTATTATTATTACTATTATTATTATTATTATTATTATTATGGTTATTATTATTATTATTATTATTATTATTATTATTATTATTATTATCAATATTATTATTATTATTATTATTATTATTAATAATAATAATAATAATAATAATAATAATAATAATAATAATAATAATAATAATAATAATAACTATAGAAATAATAAATAAATAATTATAAAAATAATGATACATATTTATTATGATTATGATTATTATTATTATGAGTATGGTAAATATTATAATAACTATAAAATACTGATAATAATAATAACAACTTTAATGATGATAATAATAATAAAAAATAAAATAAATAAATTTTAATATTAATAATAATAATAATAATATTAATAAATATAATAATAATAACGATAATAATAGTGATAATTAATATTATTATTATAGTTATTATTATAAATACCATAAACACAATAATAAAATTAATAAAATTTAATAATAATAATAATAATTATTATTATTGTTGTTATTATTATGCTTATGTTTTAATAATAATAATAATAATAATAATAATAATAATAATAATAATAATAATAATAATAATAATATTTATTATTATTATTATAACAAAGATAAAGATACATAGTTATTATTATTATTATTATTATTATTATTATTATTATTATTATTATTATTAATATTAATGCCAAATACTATTTAAATACTACAACTAATATTCTGATTGTCATAAACTAGACTGTTGATAAACATATTATTTAGGGTTTGCCATATTTTTATGCAATCTTAATAAAAAAAATTCAAAACAAAATTAAATACATCCCCTTTCGCCCCTTCAGCTCTCATTGACGGCTTCTTGCCACCACAGAAGAAGCCCCATAAAGCCTCCGCCATTTCCATAATCGCTCATATCTGTCGGATGAAACACTATCCAGACAGCTTAATGGACACTCTGTAGAACCCCTGTTTAAAAATCCATAGCCAATCAATACCTCTGGCTCCCCGGCGCTCGCAGATGCGCACCGCTGGCGTATTGACCCAGCTAATAGGGTTATTCTGAACACAGAGACCTGAGCCGCTCACATTTCTTATACCTCAGGTTTCCATTGGGCTCTTTGTAGAAAATACGGGACGCCGGAATTAGTTTTACGGAAACGCAGCGATCTGAGAGGACGCGGATAAGTGTTTTAGGCAGCCGTTCACACAGTTGTCAAAACTAGTGGGATCCGCTTAGGAAACGAGCCAGAGATGTACAGTTGAAGATCATCAGCCCTCCTGAATTATTACCCTCTTATACATTTCTGTTTGATGGAAAGAACACATTTCCAAACATAATAATTTTAATAACTCATTTCTAATAACTGATTTCTTATGATTTCTGATTCTCATTTCTGATTTTTTTTTTATGTTGGCATGGTGGCTCAGTGGTTAGCACTGTCAACTCACAGCAAAAAGGTCGCTGGTTTAGGTCCTGCCTGGGTCAGTTGGCATTTCTGTGTGGAGTTTGCATGTTCTCCCCATGTTAGTGTGGTTTTCCTCGGGTGTCTTTCATGCTGGGTTCCAGACAATAGATTCAATTCTGAAAACGTAGCCCTGTGTACATTTCTGGAGATCTCAAATTATGTAGCCAGAGATACATATGGCTGCATTTAATTTTTAAAATGAACGCTAGGGGGCGGTATGATGCCGTTCCTTTTCGCGCTTATCAGCTGACTGTTTACCTTCCTATGGACGGCTTTCCTAATGTTATTGGTTTATCCAGTACGCACTTTTAGTAGTATCCAGCTCCGTACGTTGGCGGACTTGAGATGCAGAGAGGAGTTAACCACGATAACGGAGTTTGAGTCTGGTGAAGAAAAAGCATGTAAGACAAAATCACAACCCGGGCTCATTGTGGAAACGTAGTCTCGCGGACATTTCTGGAGACCACGGAATACGTCCCGGCAGGTACGTACGGCTGCAGTTTTTGTTTTCGCGAATCCGCGAGAGGCCGCTGTTGTGCGCTTTTCGCATCTCAGATGCCTCTCGCGAGTGCGGTTCACGCCCGCGCTGTTCTCGCGTGAACCCACCAGAGGCCGCTTTCCGACTGACCGGATGATTGACTGCGCGACCGGCCAATCGGCCGACCCGCCCTCCTCCTTCCCTAAACCCAACCAATCTTACCGATCGACCTGCCCGCCCGCTCGCTTCCCTAAACCTGAGCGACAGTATACAAAAGCCGTCCGAAAAAAGAAAAGCCCTGATTTTTGAATCAACGCTTTTGAAAACACTATCGGTTGGGTTTAGGGAAGAAGAAAAGCGGGTCAGTTGATCACTCAGTCAGTCAGTCAGTCAACAGCGGCTTGCAATCGCAAGAAAAATTTGAGATCTCAAAAAGCTTATAAAGCGGCCTCAGGTGGATTCGTGAAAACAAATATTACAAAAACAACATACGTCCTGGGACATGCTCTCCAGAAATGTATATAGCGGTACGATTTCAGAATGAGCCTGGGCTGAATCGATGTGTGTTGGGACAGCATGAAGGAACTAAGTTAACTTATTATTATTATTATTATTTTTACAAATTTAAGTAGATTGAATATAAAACAATAAAGTTGTCTTGTTGTTAAAATAATAAAGTTGTTTCAGCTTATTTAATGTAAGTCGTTTGAACAAAGAACAAACATCATTTTTTTTTTGTGAGCAGTCGCAGGCTCTCGTCCATTCAGCTCCTTTCAGACGCGAGTCAGATCCATAAGTAGCGGGATTCGATTTGTGAAACTCAATTTGAAACCATTCACAACATGAGTCAAAACCAGACAGGCATTCGTTGAGGCTGGAGATGTTTCAAAGGGAACTGGTCATGCTTTCCTTCCAGGATTGTACACTCAAAAAATAAATAAATAAATAAATAAAAGACTTTTACTGCTTGTTTAAAGTACTCTTTTAAAATTAGTTGAAACAACACAATTCTGAAGTTGTTGTGTTTTTTGTAGGGTGGAGGCAACTTAATTATTTAATGTTCAATCTATGTTTGTGTGAAAGAATAGTGCACACTGTAAAATGGGATCCACACAACATGAAGGAAATAAGTGAACTTATTAGTTTTTACCAATTTTAGTGGGTTGAATTTAAAATAATTAAGTTGTCCCCCCCAAAAAACTTGTTTCAGATCATTAAAAATAAGCAGTTTGAGCAAACGCAATGTGTTTAAAGTGTACCATTTACTTTGTCTTTACATTTTTATTTTCTTATTTATTAACAATTGGTAAAATTATACAGTGAATCTCACCAACAGAGCTGCTAATCCTTTCCATAAGGTGTTTACACAACTCTATTTCAAGTCAATATCAAAATATTGGCCTGAAAATGCACATTTTTGAGACCGTTTTGCACTTTTCTGTTGAGTTTCAACATTCAAGTTTTTAGACCCACCCCAACACTCCCAAAGGTCCAGAATTGGTCCCATTCATGAGCTACATACATTTGTCCTATTTTGGCTGCTATGCCATCATAAATTGTAAAAATGATCAATCACAGAAGGCTTTAGGACCAAGCAGAATCCTCTGTCGGCCCTCAGTGATATTATCTTTCACTACTTTATAATTATTTCACAAATAACCTTCATTCTTAATCTTGGACCTTATATTTGAGAAAAAAATGACCAATAAAAAGGCATGGAGCACCAAAAGTGGCCCATATTACAGCAAATTGTAATACTAATTTGCCGATTGTTGTTATCCTTGAATTTTCAAGGTTACTTTTTTGCAGGAGAGGCTAGAAAAATCGTCAAGCTCTGCATTATTATTATTATTATTATTATTATTATTATTATTATTATTATTATTATTATTATTATTGTTTTTGTTGTTGTTGTTGTTGTTGTTGTTGTTGTTGTTGTTATTGTTATTATATTTTTTTATTATTATTACTATTATTGTTATTACTATTATTATTATTATTGTTGTTGTTGTTGTTGTTGTTGTTGTTGTTATTGTTATTATAATTTTTACATTTTTTATTAATACTATTATTGTTATTACTATTATTATTATTATTGTTGTTGTTGTTGTTGTTGTTATTATTATTATTGTTTCATTTTTTATTATTTTATTGTTATTATTATTATTATTATTATTATTATTATTATTATTATTATTGTATAATGTTCATTATATTAAATTTTTTCATTATTCAATGGCCAAATTCTGACTGAGAAAAGTTGAATGTGCTTGCCAGTTTGTTATTTGCCTATTAAATGACGTCTTAAAATGTCAGTAAAATGCATTGTTTAAACCTCACAATTAAATAGAAAAGAGGCGAACACACGTTTTGAGAAAAAAGAAGCACCCCTTTAACCAGGCTGGCTACGGCCTGGTTTTCAAAAAAGATGCTGTCGTGTCGACTACACTTACTAATTATTATTTAGTTATTAGTTTCACAGATTTATGTTTAATCAGTTTCTCTTTTTTGTTTGTAACTTGAATTGTTTTTAAGTTATACTATTTTTTTTAAGTGATAAGTGGTTGTAAACATTTTATATGAGCTGAATTGAAACAAATTAAATTGAGCATTACTAAAAAAAAAAAAAAATTCTGCTTAAATTCAGCACATATAAATTGTTTGCCAAAAAAAAAAATGTTATATTATGTTCAATGAACCTTTTTTTAGTGTGTCAAACACACCAGAGAAATGAAATTGGAGAGGTGTTTATTAGAAATCAACGATTGAGAGGATCCTCTGTAAACTCCTGTGCTGGATTTTACTGATCTAGTCAAGGTGGGCAGGAAATACGCTGAGGTGTTTATGAGGGCTGGGTCGAAGTTATGAGAGCGCTCGTTACTTTCAGATCATTTGCAGACGATTAGCCAGACGCTAGTCTATAGCGTGATTCTGGTGCTCCAGTGTGAGTTAACCCCTAAAATAAAGTTTGTCATTATTAATTGTTTTAAACCTGGAGTTTCTTCTGTCGAACACAAAAGAAGCTACTTTGAAAAATGTTGAAAACCTGTAACCATTGACTTCCATAGTATTTTTTTAGTTATTCAATGGTTACAGGTTTTTAGCTTTCTTCAAAATTATCTGCTTTTGTGTTAAACAGAAAAAGAAATGCATACAGCTCACTTGAGGGAAAGTAAATTGTGAGCAAATTTTCATTTTTAGGGTGAACTACCCCTTTACACTGAGATTATAATGTCAGCATTCGCAATGACAGATGAGATACTAAAATGCAATATTACACATTTTTTTAATGTATTTTTAAATAAATTTAATAGATAGATCATAACTACTTGTTTCTTCTGTTAAACAAAAAAGAAGATACTTTAAAAAATGTTCAAAACTTGTTACCATTGACTTCCATAGTAGGAAAAACAAATAATATGGAAGTCAATGGTTACATGTTTTCAGCATTCCTTAAAATAGTTTCCTTTCTTGCTAAACAGACAAAAAAAGACCCCAAACACATAAAGGTTTATAGTTAGTACATTTTCATTTAGGGATAAACTATCACTTTAAACTGAGCGTCTCGTAATGACAATTCAAATGAGATACTAAAATACGAGATACACTGTTTATCTGTGTGTTTTTTCAAATATACAAAATAGAGAGATCATCATTACTCAATTTTTAAACATATAGGAGTTTCTTCTGTTGAACACAAAAGAAGATACTTTAAAAAATGCTGAAAACCTGTAACATATAGTGTCAACAATGACAACTGAGATATTAAAACACGAGATTGAATAGATAGATCATCATTCCTTTCTTCGTTTCTTTCTTCTGTTGAGCACAAAAGAAGATACTTTGAAAAATGGTAACCATTCACTTCCATAGTAGGAAAAACAAACACTATGGAAGTCAATGGTTACAGGTTTTTAACTCTCTTAGAAATAGCTTATTTTCTTGTAAAATAGACCAAAAACAAACACATAAAGGTTTGGAGAGGGGTGAACTATCCCTTTAAACTAAGTGTATAGCGTCAGCAATGACAAAAAAGATACTAATACACAAGATTACACTGTTTATATGTGTTTTTTATTGAATAGATAAATCATCATTACTTTCTCTGTTTCTTTCTTCTGTTGAACACAAAAGAAGATACTTTGAAAAATGCTGAAAAGCTGTAACCATTGACTCCCATAGTAGGGAAACCAAACGGTTTTCAACTTTTATCAAAATAGCTTATTGTCTTGTAAAGCAGACAAAAAAGAAACACATAAAAGTTTGAAGAGTTTAAATAGTGAGTACATTTTCATTTTAGGGTGAACTATTCCTCTAAACTGAACTTATAATGTCAACAATGACAAATAAGATACTAAAAAACATAAGATTACACTGTTTATATGTGTTTTTTTTTAATTATATAAATTAAATAGATCATTACTTGTTTCCTTTTTCTGTTGAACACAAAAGAAGATACTTTGAAAAATGCTGAAAACCTGTAACTATTCACTTCCACGGTAGGAAAAACAAATAAAATGGAAGTCAATGGTTACATGTTTTCAGCATTCTTCAAAATAACACATGAAGGTTTATAGAGTAGTTAGTACATTTTCATTTTAGTATGATGACAATTCAAATGAGATACTAAAACATGGGATACACTGTTTATCTGTGTGTGTTTTTTTTTTTAATAGATTGAATAGAGAGATCATCATTACTTAATTTAAACATGTAGGAGTTTCTTTCTTCTGTTGGACACAAAAGAAGTTACTTTGAAAAATGCTGAAAACCTGTAACCATTGACTTCCATAGTAGGAAAATACTATGAAGGTCAATGGTCACAGGTTTTCAACTTTTTTAAAAATGGCTTCTTTTCTTTTAAAAAAGACAAAAAAGAAACACATAAAAGTTTGGAGAGTAAAAATAGTGAGTACATTTTCATTTTAGGGTGAACTATTCCTTTAAACTGAACTTATAATGTCAACAATAACAAATAAGATACTAAAAAGCATAAGATTACACTGTTTATATGTGTTCCTATTATTATATAAGTTAAATAGATCATTACTTGTTTTCTTTTTCTGTTGAACACAAAAGAAGATACTTTGAAAAATGCTGAAAACCTGTAACCATTCACTTCCACAGTAGGAAAAACAAACACTATGGAAGTCAATGGTTACAGGTTTTTAACTGTCTTTAAAATAGCTTGTTTTCTTGTAAAATAGACTAAAAACAAACACGTAAAGGTTTGGAGAGTATAAATGGTAAGTAAATATTCATATTAGGGTGAACTATCCCTTTAAACTAAGCGTATAGCGTCAGCAATGACAAATGAGATACTAAAACACAAGATTACACTGTTTATCTGTGTTTTTTAAATAGACTGAATAGTTGTCTTGGCCTTGGCAGCTTTTCCTTGAGCGAGTGAGGTGTGTCATATTCATCATTTGGAGGTCATGGCTTTTAAATTCTCCAAAGAACAGCATATGGATGATTTTTTGCCAGCTATAGCAGTGATATGACACTTGAGCTGTAGATTGCGTCAGTGGAGTTAGGCAACAGTTTTCATTAAGGGCTGAAGACATTGCTCAACAGATAGTGGACATGATGTGAATGCAGTTTTCTTTGTGAAACTGTTCTCTTTGTCAATTTCAGCTTCTCTGTGTTTAACAAACCCCCTAACAGTAAGTCATATTAACAAATGGGAAGTTCCTGTTACTATCCAAGATGAAATTGTGCCTATATAAATGAGCAAACTCTCTTCTGGGTCAGATGACAGCTTGGTGATTGAATGAAAATCTCATTGGTGGAGCTTCCCTTTACTCTTAGGGGTAAAAGGGAGGGGTGTCCAGGTTTTTTTAAGCAACGGTGGTGGCACAACTGTGTTTAAATAATTCAAACCATCGTGGGAAACCTATGAATCAGAAGCTGAGTGATGAATCTTGAAGAGAATAGAAGATTGTCATAAATGTTCACATTGTTTTTAACGATAAATAGCGATAAGACGGGAAGATGAGACGTTTAAAAGAGATTATCAGATGTTTATCTTCATTTTCAGACTACATGACGACAATTTTTTATGATCAGAAGAGTTAAGAAACCAATATTTGGAGGAATGACCGTGATTTTTCAGTCACCGGAGATAAACATTTTTGTTAAATCATTTATTTTCCTTAAATACGCCTTATTTATCAGGGGTCGCCACGGAGGAATAAACCGCCAACTATTCCGTCATATGTTTTACGCAGCTGTTGCCCTTCCAGCTGCATCCTAGTATTGGGAATTTAAATGTTTGTTATTTTAACCAATTGTAATTTTATGAAAAAGGGAAAATGTTCCATCATCAATAATAAATCATTAATCAGCGAATACACATTACATTACATTAATTATATATTAAATAATACATATAAATATAAACATTTTACTCAAACTCATACCTAATAAATCCAGTAAATCCAGAGAGATTGAGATTATTCACATATACACAAGGATTACACAGCATTTTGGTGTCTGCATTAAACTGTGTGTTTTTAAAAAATATGGTAAGCGCAAGTAAAATATCCATTTGAATGTTTCAGTGATGTTTGTGTGAAAAAAATATTATTATTAATATTAATATTATTATATATTTATTGTCCAAAAATAAAATAAAAAAATATATAAAAAATTTAATAATTGCTATCCAGTTTCACAGATTGCAATATAATATAATATAATATAATATAATATAATATAATATAATATAATATAATATAATATAATAAAATGTAATGTAATATAATGTAATGTAATGTAATGTAATATAATATAATGTAATGTAATGTAATGTAATATAATATAATATAATATAATATAATATAATATAATATAATATAATAATATGAAATAATATAATATAATATAATATAATATAATAAAATGTAATGTAATGTAATATAATATAATGTAATGTAATGTAATGTAATATAATGTAATGTAATGTAATGTAATATAATATAATATAATATAATATAATATAATATAATATAATATAATATAATATAATATAATAATATGACATAATATAATATAATATAATATAATTTAATATAATATAATAATATGACATAATATAATATAATATAATATAATATAATATAATATAATATAATATAATATAATATAATATAATATAATATAATATAATAAAATGTAATGTAATATAATATAATGTAATGTAATGTAATGTAATATAATATAATATGACATAATATAATATAATATAATATAATATAATAATATGACATAATATAATATAATATAATATAATATAATATAATATAATATAATATAATATAATATAATATAATAAAATAATAATAATATGACATAATATAATATGATATAATATAATGTAGTATGATATAATATAATATAATTTAATACAAATACTAAATGTTAAAATATTTAGTACTTCTTGTTGACACTAGTGTGAATGGTATATTATATTTGTTTTATAAAAATATAAACACACAATTTTTAAGCCTACATATTTTCATAAAAAATAATCAGCGAAATTTCCAGAAATACATTATTCACCAAATTTGTTTTGCTGTTGAGTGAGCGCTGATCTCACATCTGATTAGACGCTTTCAGTGAGCCTCGGCGGCGCGCGCGTCGCGTCATCAGTCGCGTCCACGGAGAGACATCAGCCTGGAGCGTAATTGAATTGTAGTGAATCAGCGAGTAAAACACCGCCCCTTTACGCGGAGATCAGCCTCTTCCGCGCGCGCAGAACCGCCCTGACCGGGGTAACTAACAGAGGGAGGGAATGAAAGAGTGATTGAGATACAACGGAGAAAGAGAGAGGGAGGAAAAGAGACACTTCAAGACTTCAGACAGCGGATCTTGTTGAGGGAAAACCTGTGTCATTTCTAAGAAACTCTTGGCGTCTATTCTTTGAGGACACGTTTGGAACTTTAAAAAAACCATACAAACAGACTCTGTACGTTTGAATGCGTGACCATGACGGCAGCTGTCGATATTAAGCCGTTAACTATAATAAAATCCGAAAAAGTAGACGGTAAGTCATCGTTTTCTCATTGTTTTGATTTCAGATTATTGCTCAACGCGTCTTCGTCAGCTGTTCAGTCAGCTATGAGTAACTTTTACGCGCGCTGTGGTTTCCCCGTGCGTTAAATTGCGTGGAAATCGAGATGCTTACATGATTTGAACGTTTCCGAAATTGCTTGCAACATGAGCTTTTTTTGATCAGAGAAGTGATGGACAGGTATAACAGCCTGCACGCGGCGCTCCAGATGTGCCAGCCACCGGTTTACTGCTGTCCAAATGATCTTTATAATGCACTATACTAACACAACCCAGTTAATCCCAGATTATTTGGCCCAGTTATAAGTGATTGCATGTTGAGATTAGTCCTATTAAATTCAAACATGTTCAATCACTGTGGAAAAAAATTAGCATATAATTAAAAGTTGCATATAATATACTATATAATAGGAAAAGCTAGTGACAGCTATAGTTAGTGTATCATCTTTGTTTTAACTATGCAAATCAATCAGTTACTAATTCCCCTGCTGGCCTCAGATGTGACCACTGACATGTTGCATGTATTGTGGTCATGAGACAGCTATTATAGCTCATTTGCAGATTCTTGAAATGATATGCAAATCAAATATGCTTGATGTACTGTGATATGTTTTGCATGCTTCCTTTTCAGATTTAACCCTTTAAGGTGCACTCTTTGAAAGTAATTGTGTACTGTATTGAATAATCACAGCTCTGATAAATAGTAGTAAGCAATTGAAATAATAACGATAACCTATTGATAAAAGGTCAACCAGGGGGTTGCAATGCCTGTTAAAGGGTTATAGAGGTTTGGTCATGTAGAAAATGTTCATATAAATAAAGTAAAGGGGTGAAGTATTTGGATTTAGACGTATTATATTGTCTTTTCTGTCATTTGAGCAGCTATTTTGCGATTATACACAAAGCTGGACTTTATTATTTAGCTGTGCTTCTAATATAAATGTTAATTTAGCGAGTATTTGTCCATGAAGAGTGTGACAGCGGACTGCCACACATGGCCTCTCATGACATGATGCACTTTATTGCTTCACACAGTCGAGTTTCTTTTCATGCGTGACCAGCAGGCTTGAATTTTAACTACAAGATGGTTATTTTTGTTTCAAGCAGACTTTCAGATCATTGCGTCATCTAATGTTCTTGTGCATTTAGTGTAAGTACATTAGTTGGTCATTGGCTGAGCTCTGGGCTTTCTTTCCTTGTGTGCAGATATTATGGGCATCTGTGTTATGCAATTAATGCATCTTTTCTTTCTTTCTTTCTTTCTTTCTTTCTTTCTTTCTTTCTTTCTTTCTTTCTTTCTTTCTTTCTTTCTTTCTTTCTTTCTTTCTTTCTTTCTTTCTACACACTACACGATTAACTTAACTGTTTTCACAAATTTAAATGGACTTAACATAAAACACTTAAGTTGTCCCCAAAATAACTCAAGAATTGTGTTAATTCAGCTCATTTTTAATATATTAGCTAAGTTCTTTCTTTTTCTTTCTTTCTTTCTTTCTTTCTTTCTTTCTTTCTTTCTTTCTTTCTTTCTTTCTTTCACTGTAAAATGCACTAAACATGATATATGCAAAATTGTTGCAAAAATTGTTGTTGAATTTAAACAAACTAATTCAATTTAATAATGTTCAACCTAATTTGTTTGTTTAAATGCAGCCCAAATAAATTGTTTATGACCACTTAACTTAAATTATTTTAGTAAATCCAAGTAATCATCTTTGAATCATTTCTTTCACTGTAAAAATGCTGGTTCCACACAACTCCTTCATGTCATCGCAACACAAATCGATTAAGTTAACTTAACTATTTTCACAAATTTAAGTGGACTTAACATAAAACACTTAAGTTGTCCCCAAAATAACTCAAGAATTGTGTTAATTCAGCTCATTTTTAATATATTAGCTAAAATCTTTTTGTTGGTCTTTCTTTCTTTCTTTCTTTCTTTCTTTCTTTCTTTCACTGTAAAAATGCACTAAAATGATGTATGCAAAAATGTTGCAAACAATTTAAATCTGTTGACTTTAAACAAACTAATTAAATTTAGTAATGTTCAACTTAATTTGTTTGTTTAAATTCAGCCCAAATAAATTGTAAAACCACTTAACTTATTTTTTTTTTTTGTAAATCCAAGTAATCATCTTTGAATCACTGGTTCCAACACAAATCGATTAAGTTAACTTAACTGTTTTTCACAAATTTAAGTGGACTTAACATAAAACAATCAAGTTGTCCCCAAAAAACTCAAGAATTGCATTGATTCAGCTCATTTTTAATATATTAGCCATGATCTTTTTGTCAATCTCTTTCTTTCTTTCTTTCTTTCTTTCTTTCTTTCTTTCTTTCTTTCTTTCTTTCTTTCTTTCTTTCTTTCTTTGTAAAATGCTGGTTCCACACAACTCTTTCATGTCATCCCAACACAAATCGATTAAGGTAACTTAACTGTTTTCACGAATTTAAGTGGACTTAACATAAAACAATCAAGTTGTCCCCAAAAAACTCAAGAATTGTGTTGATTCAGCTCATTTTTAATATATTAGCCAAGATCTTGTTGTTTCTTTGTTTCTTTCTTTCTTTGTTTCTTTCTTTCTTTGTTTCTTTCTTTCTTTCTTTCTTTTGCACTGAAGTGATGCAAACTATTTATGTGTTGAATTTAAACAAACTAATTCAATGTAGTAAATCCAAGTAATCATCTTTGAATCACTGGTCCCACACAACTCCTTCATGTCATCGCAACACAAATCGATCAAGTTAACCATTTTTCACAAATTTAAGTGGACTCAACATAAAACAATTAAGCTGTCCCCAAAATAACTCAAGAGTTGTGTTCATTCAGCTCATTTTTAATATATTAGCAGAGATCTTTTCATTGAGTGTTCTTTCTTTCTTTTGCTTTCCTTGTTTCTTTGGATGAATTGTGCTTGTGCAATCTCACGCATGTATAGCATGGCAGGGAATTTCCCATATGGCTAAACAGTGGTCACTGTCAAGTGAATGAAGTTTGTTATGATGCTGCTTCACTGTCCATTCATACCGCATCCATAAACCCAGCCCGGCTTAGGAGGGGCTGCATGCTTGACCAGGGCGAAGGGAGTGAAGATGCCATGCTGGTTATGCAGTCAGCAGTATCACACTCCCACTTGCACTCCTGAGGACTGGAATAAAACAACGAGTATGCAAAGGGGATGTTCGCACATGCCTTGGCCCGGTGTACTCTTTTAGAATATGACCCTCTTCTTAGTCCCGGAAGGGCAGGGTGAGTTCAGTGGCCGCTAGTTTCCCCATGATAAAATGCTGACTGGCTTCAACCACAGCTGGTGGCTTTACAGACTCCGTAGCTCCTTCACCACCAGCTGGTAATGCATGATGGAAAAAAGGCACTCACCTTTATAAGCATGTCAGAACGAAAGCTAAAACATGAGCGCGATGTGCAAGATGCGATATGAATCATTACCACACTTGCACGCATGCACACAGGCCCTGTTCTCTTTTCACACATAGTCGCAGAGTTCACATTTACCAATGCGCTGGCACATGAACATGCACAGACATTTTCCAACACACATGCACAAGCGTTCTCCACACAGAAAGTGCTGATACTTGCAGCGGGGGCTGCCAAAATATCGTGCTATCTTGCAAAACAATTTCTCAAGACAAGCTCCCTCGAGTTCAGTCATCCGTGAGTGTTCAGGCCAGGGTGAACACAGTTCACTGGCAAACACTGTAAAATCCACGTAAGACAGGTTTACTGCTTGTCTGCTACTTGAGTGTAATGGAGGAAGGGATATGCGCACCTTGTGGGTGGGGCTGCACAGTTAATCTCGATCTCGATTCGACCCTACACACGATCTTAATTGCAATTGAGCCAATTTTATTTTCAAGGTCCGGAGGGAAGTGTAAAGACGGTCCAAAAAAGTCTTCACATTGTTTTATATACAATGTTCAGCAACATGGACACCTCCAAATGGTGTTAAAAGTGTCACGTATTGTATTTATAAGGTACAATTATAAGGTATAATGGTGTATTCGTGGCCATGATAGAGCTGATGCACTTTTTGTTTACTACAGAGAAGACGAACACGTGCCTGCCAATGATGTCTACTTTTGGCCCCGTTTTGAAAATGTTTTAGTTTTGAAAATGCATAAGTTTTGCTATGGTTGGATCGTCATCCATCCACACTACGCCAGAGTTTTTGTGCACTGAAAATGATTTTTGGAAACGCTGAAGAGGCTGTTTTCGTTTTAAAACGCTGCTGCTCTTTGTTAGTGTGGATGGGGGAAAATAGAGAGATCTGAAAGCAGAGACGGTGCTCCGCATTCTCCTATCTGATTAGGGCTTTTTCCTTAATATTAAGTAGCCTACACACAGTCTTGCATCCTCTGCTTGTAAGTTCAGACTTCGCAAGTTTGATATGGAAAACTCCTGAGTACACGTCGGGTAAATCTTCAAAGGGATCAGTGTAAATTAGGCTGTGTGACTTAGGGCTGGGCGATTTTTCAGAATTTTTCGATTAATTCGAATTTACGTTTTAAGACGATTTAATTTTGAATCAAATCGAGAAATCGCGATTATTAAAAAAATATATATATTTAATACATTAAAATGGCACCAATGTGCTTAGGTTCACCCTCTGTATGAAGCAGGAAGCACACCAGAAGCACCTCTCGGCGACGCGCCGCACAGCACCATGCCATGGATTTTAGAATTCTAAACAGGTTTCTATACACACAACGGCGCCGCCCAGCCACGATTCACGAAGCAGTTCATATTTCAGCCAGCCCATAGAGCGCCATCTGATTAGTTTCATGTTAAATATCATGCGAATGTGCACGTTTGGTGTGTGATAGGTTAAACTAAACTGTCATGTGCGCGTCGTGTCGCGGCGCTTCTGGTGTGCGACCTGCTTGACTGCCTGTTAAAGCGTGAAGTCATGTAGGATTTTACTTGTTGCACGTCTGTGTGGATTGTCAAGACATTCCCTCATCAAGTCGATAAACTCAATCTCAACATGTATGAAGGACGTAAAAGCCTGCCATGTGAAAAACTGCGCCGATCTTTTGGTTTGAACACGAGTAGAGGTGAGGGACTGTATAGCAGAGGAAATGAAAGTACCCGCCCCCATGACGTAATTTAGCGGACCTAGTTGAAAACCAGACAGATCAGGCAGCATAATACAGAGAGTGGAGCAAAGCGCATCAAATGATCGGTATTTAAAAGGGGGAAAAAAGAAAAATAGATTAAATATATTATTATTAGACACACATCTGGTACTTGTATTTGCTCCTGCTATCCACAACTTCGCACATTGGGTTAAATTAGGCTTTACAGTTTCCATGTTCAGTCCTTTTCTTCCACTGTATCTTTTTAAGAAAAAGGCAGCAGCTTTACAACCTGTCATTCAATCAGAAGACAAAGTCAAAGCCGAGCTGACAGCCAATCTTTCCTAGGCTCAGCAAAACTTGAAAAAAATCCCTCTGTATTCCTGCAACTGCAATATTTACACAAATATTTCTTATTCAAATCTTCAGCAATGCTATATAACTCGTGAATTTGTTTTACATTTATTTACACCTTGACCGATTTTTGTATGACGTGGCCATTAAAAATACAATGTTCCTTAACCAGATGGTTTTTCAAGTTACTTTTAAAGAGAATGTTACTTTAGTCATGTTGTTGTAATGTTTTGAGAGGACTAGTGACATAATAAAAAAAAAATCGAAATCGAAATCGTGAATCGGTCAAACTTTATAAAAAATCTAGATTTTTTTTTTGCTAAATCGCCCAGCCCTACCCTGACTATCCTGTTTTTTCTTAACAATAAAATGAAAACATGATATAAGGATTCCTATTTTAATATTGGCTAAACAGGCATCAAAAATGTTGAGGCGTCGTGTTGCTACATATTTATATGAGCATCATCTTTACTGTATGCATAACAAAAGGGAGCCTATAACATTACTGCCTCCTTTTATTTTCCTTGAAGACACGAAGCATATTGCTGAATATCTTTTTTATAATCAATAACGATCATTATAAAATATGATGTGCAATAAGTTTATACATTTTAAGAAATAAATGCAAGATGTTACACCTCAGCACAAAGTGCCTGTTGGAGAGTAAAGCTCTGGCGCAAATGATAGCTTCTAGCGTGAGCGCGTCATTAATGCAGGGAGGTTGTAGACATTAAGCACCTGATACCGGTTTGTATTGGGTCTTAAATCAAGACAAGCGAGCTGTGTCTTGAAGACAACGACCAGTACAAACACAAGCAAGTCTTCCCCCCTCCCCCCCATTTGCGTTTTGACTCTGTTTATACAAAAGTGATGAATGGTTGAATTCAATCAAGAGTCACACAAAAGTTGTTTAGAGTTCAGTCGAGATTATCTGATTTACCCTGGAGACATGTAGTGCACAGAGAGACAATGGGATCTACACAAGAGCAGGACGGCCTCGATAAACACACTTACATTCATTAATGGAATTGCTAAAATAAGATTACATGTAGAGTTGGCACAAAACAATCCATAGCGAGAAGTGTTTATGTGAAAAAGATTTGCTAAGGAGCCATTCACAAGTACACTCTCAGAAATAAAGGTACACGAGCTGTCACTGGGGTGGTACCTTTCAAAAATTTGTACTTGAAGGGTCTATGTTGGCACCTCAAAAGTATATATTAGTACCTAAAAATTTTAAGAGGAACACTTTTGTACTTTTTAGGTACTGATTGAGGTATCAGTAGCCCCTTTCACACATACAGACCTTTTCAGAAAATTACCGACAATTTTCCGGAAAGGTTGTATGTGTGAACAGGCCCTTTTTGAAAATACCGGTAAATTCGTTCTGGCTATTTTCCGGAAAGAGAAGTTGTAACATTACCGGTAATTTGCCGGAATGCTGCGCTGTGTGAACGCAGAAGGAAGATTGCCGGAAAGAGCGCATCCACATCTAGAACGTGCTGACGTGAGACAACTACTTTAGCCAATCAGAACAGTCAGACGCATTCACGTGCGCGCGGTTTATGAGAATAAAAGCCTTTGAATATTTTTTTCCAGACACCTTTAGCTGCTAGATGTTAGCCAGATAACGTTTCTATGTTCCTTCTTAATGCTAACTGTGTAAATAATCATCGATAAAATGTTTATGATAAGCCGTTGTTTGTTTACCTTCAAGCTTTGCGTGTGCCCGTGAGCGCCCATAGCACCAGCACACACACATATCATGAACATCTCGACATGCGAAAGTGTTCCTCTATGTGTTTTCATTGGAGTTGTACTCAATACTGATCCATCCGAAGAGTTTGTGATGTAGTCAAATGTTTACAAACACAAGCGCAGCCGTTTAGAGCTCATTTCTGGTTAATGATGTCAGAATTTACCCGCATTTTGCGATGGATGTGTGAATGCTCTTTCCGGAAAAATTCCGTAACGTCCTCACCTGTGTGAACAGCGCTTTTTTGAATATACCGGTAAAGTCATTCCGGAATTTTTCCGGATATTTACCAGTATCACTGTGTGAAAAGGGGTTAATACCATATTAACCCCTTTTCACACAGTGATACCGGTAAATTACCTTAATTACGGTAAATTACCTAAATTACCTTAAATTACAGGTAAATTTTTACCTTTTTAGGTAAAAATTTGTACCTTTCGAAAAGGTACCACCCCAGTGACAGCTCACGTATCTTTATTTCTGAGAGTGTATGAATCCTGTATTGTGGTGCGGTGCAGACGTTAGACTAAGCTTATGGTCAAAGATAAAACCGTGTAACATCTGTTACTAAAATGGTCAGTGCTGCAACTACCCAGGCACTCTTGCAGTTCTAGAAGACTTCAGCATCTTTCGAGAGCTCCGCTTTGTAAGGGGCGTAGTCAGAAAGCTTGACAACGGGGTCACTCCTTTCATCTTTGCCCAAAGACTACTTAGCACAGTAAAATGAGTCAGCAACAACATGAGAGACAGCCAGAGGTCACCGCCCACTCATTTTGGCCTAGAGAAACAACCCTTGATGAGGATCTCTCGTTTTCTCCTTTTATTTTTTTACTCCAGCCCCATGTCCATCTCTGGGTTCAGTGAGTGACAGGAATGTCTGAGGATTGGGTGGGCTTCCTATTGCCTGCTTTTATCCTATTAAGACTTTACACTTTCTTGTCTTGCAACCCCCCGCTCGCACACCCTTACTTTAGATAACCCACATACTGCGAAAGTGATATCTAAGCATTATCAGGTATGTTTGAAGAGATAATAATTCAAGCAGGTAGTCTTCTTCACAACCTTTTGAGACTTTGAATACGGCCTGAATTCCCGAGTTGCATAACTGATGGGTTTCATCTGTAATGTCATCCACTTTGCACTTTTTTGCCAGGCCTAAGCATGCCTTGCTTGCCTAACAGCTGTGCAAACACAGACCTGGGCAATCAAGGTTGGTCTGATGTGGGTCTCTGATGCAGCCAAACATATGACTCAGACGCAATGTAATTTTTATAGTTTGTTGAACAGTGTAGCAGTCATGTTGGAAAGATTTGACTAATATAACGCATGTTAGAGGCGATCGAGTTAATATTTGACACTCGGAATTGATTCATCAGACTTAGACCTTGAGGCTAAGATGAAACACTGTTAGCTCAGAGCGTCTTGCGTACTGTTTCTGAATGACTAACCCTCCACAGAATGTCCACTTGTGAAATGACTCCCCCGGTCAGAAATTCTTTCTGGCGAACACACATTTTTATTGTTGCCTTTAAATCCTAGTCATCAAAGGGTGAAGGGAGGTCCTGGCTTTTATTCGTTCAAGTTATTGGCACAAGGTGATGGCACAAACAAACTCTTTCCAAATCGTTACGTGCGTCAGAATGTCTGAACGATACGTCAGAGGCGTCTTGATTGTAGCGTGCTTGTGAAAGCCATCCTGACCCACTTCGCTGTGTTGTATTTTGAGTCTTCTCAACAGTTATCTCTGGCCCTGCTTCTCTGAACTTCAAAAGACCAAAACAAAAGCAAAAGACACAGCGTGTCCCAGAGCGGGGAAGAAATAACAACCATGGTGTATTTTTTTTTCCATCGTTTTACAGCACCCATTTTCTCCCCTGTGTTCCATGTCTCTCTCTTTTTTTCCCCTCATTGCATTTGTCTCTCTACCGTCTGTGGGCCACATGGGTTCTCGTCTCATGGCCCCTGATGTGGCGTCTGCCTAGTGCTGTCTTCTCATCCCAGCCGCGTGCTACAAGCTAATTACTGAGTCACAGCCCCTGCCGAGCTGACTCCAACACCCACCCCTCCTCCCATAAGACATTAGGCCTTCCCAGTCCCTCCAAAGATTTCTGGAAGGCTTCAGACCACCTCCTGGGTGGTGGGAGGCCCTTGAGGTGAGTAAGTCAGCCGGACTGGTGCCTGTCTTTCTGTGCCACTCTTGCTTTATCATTGTGGCTGTTTTGCAGATGTGTACAACAGAGGACAGCATCAAATCTGGTTTTAAGATCAGAGGAGCATCCTCACTGGTTCGGTCTCAACTCAGGGAGGCAGAGGAAAACCTGTTCCCAGATTCCCATCGGTGTATGCGCTTTCACCAAGTCACCTGTTTTAAGGCTCAGTACTCCAAGCTGGTTTTGCAATTATCCTACTTTTGTCTCACCTCTTTGAACATTTCCTACCTTAGAGGCATATTGACGGAGCGCTTCTGGCTAGCAGTTCAGTTGCATGTGGGATTGTGAGCTTTTCTCCGAGGTCCAGGTGTTTGGCTGTTTCTGGTCTCTCTCGGTTTGTGAGTGCTACTTGATGTACAGCTGAATAAAAGGCACATGATCCTTGGCAGTCACAAGAGCCGCCACAGCTGGGACTCTTTCTCCTTCAGCTTTCTCCCCGCTATCTACATATTTCTGACAGAGAGGCTCTGCTCGGGCGAATTTAGGGGCGAGAGCAGTTAAAGGCGATTTGTGTAGGTGTCTGGATCAGATCCTAATGGCGGTCATAATGAAGACTAGTGTTTGACATTGTTCGCTCACACCAGCTGAGCATGGCGGGATTCAGCAACTCACCCTTTTCTCATAAAACCACAGCACAGGGTTAGTCTGACTTTTGTAAAGGGTCTGTGACGTCATTGACTTTCACTTTAAGATTTAAAGAACTAGCTTTGCACCAGACCCCCGTAAGTGGTGCCGTTTGAAAGTGTAGAATCTATATTGTATGCACATATGCATCGCTTTGGTTTTTATTCTACTGTACAAAAGTTATTTACACTTAAATACACAGTGTTTTGGATACCCGAGCTGGGTACTGAACATTGGTTCATTTTCATATTTTTCATATTTTTCATATGACACATGTACAAGTTATAGCTCAAATGAAAGCTCTTGCCGGTGCTTATACGGTTCTAGCATTCTTTTTACTGAATTATATTCACATATCAAACAGTTGCCGAATGAATTGTGGTGTTTCCATGGCGCAGAAGTGAAAACAATACATTTATGATCAATAAGCAGCCCCAGATAGCACAGACAGCTGTCATCTCTTACCTTATGCTGTGCGCTTCAGGGCCATTCTCCTCTGTTTTTGAGCTGATGTGCATAAGTAATCCTTTTATATGTCTGACGTGCTCCAAACACAGTGAATTATGTTTGATCAAACAAAAGAATAGTGAAATATGTAAACAATGATCGCTCCCTGTGGCTTGTACAGCACCTCTCATCAGTTGGAATACAATAACTTCTGCATAGATTATGGTAGAGACATGTTTCTTTTTTCCTATGATTACAGACATGTGCAGGAACCACCAACATTAATTACAGCACACTAGACCACACAGAACCTAAAAGGTACACTTTCAAATTTGAGTTTATAAAAAAAAAATGCAAAAAGTGCCTCTTTTTTAGGTGTTTATTATGACACAGACGACATATACAGATATTTTAAACACTTTCAGTAGTGTTTTATGAAAATTCAAAGGGTTTTCTTTAAAATGATACCAAATTTTTGCTTTTACACCTCTGCATGTGGATTTGGGAAGCTTTTAAATTTGAGTAGGCAAAATCCAGGCGGAAATCCCAAAATAGCAGCAGAGTTTAGCATTTCTTGCTCCGGAACTATCGAGTCTTAATTTGGCATGTTACTCTATTTTACGCAGCTTCTGCATGTTGACACTTTTCTCTGATGTTGACATTTGTCACGCTAGATAATTTCACAAAAAAAAGATGCCACTCTTTAGTCACTTTGATGTTGTGTTAGCACACTATTGTGCTCTGCAATTCGTTGTGCATTTCCAAACAGTTGCATCTTCTCCTCCAGCCTTCCATTCATCTATTTTGGGCTCGTGAACTCTTTTTTTCGTTGCTACATCTGTGGTAGTTTTCTCTGCATACAGTTAATTGTGTAATTGGTCCATTTAGAACTGAACTCAAAGGCACGTTGGTTTTTAGGTCACAAATACAGAACAAACTCACCAAAAAAATCCCGTCCACATTAGCGATTATAAAACAAGGCAGGAATGTGTGGTGCGATACATAAAAACAATGCGGTCTGTGGGGAATTCATTTACCGAGAATGCATCTGTTGGCCATCGGCTCGTTCCACAATAGCAGAAACCATTAGCCATTAGCTTGCTAATTGCATGCAGAGCTTTCCTTCCTTCGTTCCCCCAATCCTGAAAGCTGCTCGCTCATAAACCGAACTCAGGCATGACTGACTACTCATGTATGAATTTGCTTTGATCAGAAATGCTTTTGGACATGTTTATATCAAGCATTGGAAACATGTCTTTTTTTCTCCCCCAAGTCTTGAAGTGCTGCAATTTCAGGTACACTTAGACAAGGTTATTAGAGGTTTCTAGGAAGAACGTCGCCGAAAGAGTAAACTGTTTGTCAGGATCATCATTTGTTTGTTCAGAAGTCTAAACAGTATGATTCACAGATCCTAGTGCACTCATGGTCTTATAGAGGTATTCACCCGTTTCAATTTGCATACTGCAAAACGCCTCTGCTTTTACTTTGCAGTATGCATCGTAGCACTGCTGTGCATGTGATGAGAGGCAGCACAACAGTTAGGGATGGTTATGATCAGAGAGATATGCTGTAGTTCTGAATAGGGCTGGATGATATGGGCAAAAAAAACCAAAAAACATGTCAGTATTTTTAGGAGGAATGACGGTATGCGATATATATCCGGTATTCTCCCATGACTGGTTACTTGAGAGTTAAAGACTTTATTAAAACTTCATTAAACAATTTTTGAGCAAAATATAATTCATACACAGAGGTTTCCCCTTCCTGTTTAAAAATAAACAGCTGCACAAAATCTTTGATAAATAAAATACAGTACAGGTTTTTCACCTGCTTAAAACTATACACCGCATTACTGTGCTGTTTAAAATAAAGTAAACAAAAGCCAAAGAAAACATGGCTACGTCAAAAAAAAAGGAACACACTTGTAATAGTAACACAGCAAAAAGTTTTGTAGGATAGAAAAGAACCACTTTGAGTTTAATTATGACATGCACAGTATTTTGTCACAATTACAGTTTTGTTATACGTAATCCGGTATACCACAGTTGTGTGATTTACAACTACAATTAAATCAGCTGTACTGTATATGTTTTTAGTTACACATTTACATGCATGTATTGTGCACAAATATTAAACAGTGCACATATTGAAGATATCTAAAGAGAAGTCTTTCACTCCATGTAAAAAATCCTACACTTTTTGTTTTGTTTTGACTACACTTGCTTTACTAAATATTAAATAAGGAGATTAAAACAAAAAGACTACTGGGTACTGTGATGAAATGCTGGTTAAGCGTATACAGTTGAGGTCAGAATTAGCTCCCCTTTGATATTTATCATTATTATTATTATTATTATTATTTTTTTTTTTTTTTTTTACATTTCCCAAATGATGTTTAACTGAGCAAGGACATTTTTACAGTTTGTCTGATGATATTTTTTTCTTCTGGAGAAAGTTATTTGTTTTATTTCGGCTAGAATAAAAGTACTTTATAAAATGTTTAAAAATCATTTTAAGGTCGATATTATAAGCCCCTTTAAGCCATTACAATAACATACAATATTATACAATAATATACATAATTAACCTAGTTAAGCCTTTAAATGTCACTTTAAGCTGTATAGAAGTGATTTAAAGAATAACTAGTCAAATATTATTTACGGTCATCATGGCAACGATAAAATAAATCAATTATTAGAAATAAGTTATTAAAACTGTTATGTTTAGAAATGTGTTGAAAAATCTGCTTTCCGTTAAACAGAAACTGGGGGAAATAATGAACGGGGGCTAATAATTCTGACGTCAATAGTAAATGTACACAGTCATTATAACAGAGCAGAACACTGAGCTAAATGTGTTATAACGTAAATGTGAAGAAGAGACCGTCGTGGGATAAATACTGAACTTGTAATCAGTGAATGTGAGGTGGTTTCACTTTCGAAATGTGGTATAAATTCGTCCCATTTTGCCGTTTTTAATTCTTTCGAACACATTCAGGTGCTGCTTGTCAATTTGACAAGGCTTCTATGTTCATTCTTGCTGTCAATTGCGGGAGAATTGATCGATAAAAGGTTTCTAATAAACCGCTGTGACCGCTGCAGGCACTGTGTGACGTGCGTGCGCGCGATAGGGGGAGTGAGATTTGTCCGGGGTGTCAAATTTCGATACAACACCGGCACTGCATGTTCCTCCGTGTCGCGTTGGTGATGGGTCGTTCTTAAGCGATTACGTTATTTTGAACAAATCTGTTGTATGTGAATCATTCATTTGCGCATGCGCACATTTGTGCAAGTGGAGCTCGCGTGCTACCTTGGAGTGGTCTGTTTCGGGCAGAATGTGTACATGTGGCCTCAAACCATATCTATATGAACGATATTGGAAAATCCCGCATTGCATTGGGGAATCATATCGAAATATCCCCAGAACTCGACATACCGCCCAGCCCTTGTTCTGAAGCAGATCAAAGTGAATAAGATCCTGACAGTATGATAACCTTGGATAAAGATATCACGGTTTCTGCTCTAAATTAGATTATTTGTAAAAGTCTGGGTAAAAAATTTATATTTTGAACGCAATATATTTTATTTTGTGAAACATTTAAAATATTTTGGAGCAGTAAAAATGTCTGGCGAAATAGTAAAAACAAATCATTGACTTCTGCTGTCTTCATTATTTTCAAAAACACTGATTTCTGTACAATTTAAAACAGGATCTTTGGATATCTTTTCTGCTGGAGATACTGGTGTCCTAAAAAAATGTAAATAAAGATCTTACACATACCATAGGAACTTTAATTGAGAACATTTTGGCGGTTTTTAAAACCTTGACTTTTCCAAACCACTGTATACCCTGAAAACGGTTATCGTCCCATGCCTAATTTCAACCCTACAAGACTGAGCATGTTACTAGTGCCCATTGAGGAATGCCCAATTTAAAGTAGTTCATGTCAGTCATTGTGATTTGAACCCAAGAGTATGTGCGAGAGACCATCTAGTGAACCCAGGGCACCCAATGGCCGGGTCTCTAAGAATAGCCACAGTGTTTCAGGGCGGGAAAGCCCCCGGCGCGTGACCTCGGCAGGGTGGACAAGCTCCGCACCGCCTTTTGGGAGCTCAGTCGTGGGCCGCTGCTATTCCTGTCTCAGCCCGGCCCGGTCTGCATGCTTTCAGATGGAAATCTAAACAGTGGGCAGAACAAGCATTTCTCTCACTGGATCCCCCACCCTTGACCGTGCCTTGTTCAGCATGGACCTGCCGCCTGAATAGCCCCGCTTCATGCGGGCCAGGTTTAACAGTCCCCCTGTCACAGAGAAAGATAGAGCTAGAGATAAAGTACTGAAGGTGTTTTATGGGCCACCCTGGCACCCTGCTGAGACCCAGTGTTCAAAGGGCACAACTTTCTGCTGGTGAACTCCACATTGTATGCAACACTGGACCTCAGTTTCATGTGCAACTCTGAATTGAAAGAGAATAAGAGAGAAAAAAAGGAAATGCTTGTGCGGTAAGATATGCTAATTTGACATACAGACACAAATACACCAAGCACAAAAAAAGCATTGAGAAGCTTAAATACCGTCCAGACTATTGAGGGACACAAATGAGCTATTTGGCTTTTATTACACGCCCACTCGCTGTCTCTCACGCACTTAAGACAGACCCTACACACACACATAAACGCAGACACACACTCATTCTTTGAAGCTCGTCTAATTTTAGAACGGACCATTAACACCGTCATCCATGTGTGATCTGGAAGGCTGTGGATGTGTGCAAATCTCTGAACGTACACTGGGAAAACACTGAATGGGCTGGGTTCTTCGGTCATGCCAATGCTGATGTCATTGCCTCAGGGACTCCATTCATGTCTCGGATGCTCTCGCATTACAGATAAGTGAATCATCCGGACCCCTCCCCTACACACCCGACTCCATGAGACCACCAGAGCATCATAATCGCAATTTCACAGCCCCCTGACTAACGCACAGGGCTGATGCTGACCAACACTACCCAGTGCACACCTGCGCTGTTGCTGTAATACCTGACGGGTTTTGGCTCAAGCTCCAGATCTGCAGGGCCTACTAAACTATCATAGACTCGATGTTTAGTTACTCCCAATGGAAATGGATCCATTCCAGTTCATTTCACTGAACTTTACCTGCCGAGTTAATGATTCGTTTGCTTCACAGAAGAACATGGGATTGGTTAAGTGGCGTGTGATGCTGTGTGGAAAGCGGCTTTAAAGTTAAGCACTGTTAAATGTAGTTAAGCTACACTTATCTTTAATTGGTAAAAAAATAAAGGTATTCAAGGAGATTCATCTTTGTTTGAGTGCAAGTACTGACCTGAATTATAAATCGGTCTCAACCAAAAACAAAACAAAAACATAATTGTAAAGTGTTGGTGTAGTATTAGAATTAAAATGTTTTATTCAACTTATTATCAGTTGCCTGGAAAAAAATTGTAATTAAAAATGATAATATATTATAAATATATAATTATTATTAATAATTTAATTAAAATATAATTAAATAAATCGTTAATAAAAAAAACAATAATAGTAATAATAATAATAATAATAATCATAATAACAGTGGGGCGACACGGTGGCACAGTGGGTAGCACAATCGCCTCGCTGCATAAAGGTCGCTGGTTGTAGCCTCGGCTGGGTCAGTTGGCATTTCTGTAAGGAGTTTGCATGTTCCCCCCATGTTGGCGTGGGTTTCCTCCGAGTGCTCTGGTTTTCCTCACAAGACCTCCGGTATATGCAAGTTGGGTAAGTTAAATTGGCCGTAGTGCATGTGGGATTGAGTGTGTATGGGTGTTTCCCAGTGATGGGTTGCAGCTGGAAGAGCATCCGCTGTGTAAAACATATGCTAGATAAGTTGGCGGTTCATTCCGCTGTGGCAACCCCTGATTAATAAAGGGAACAAGCCGAACAGAAATGAAACAAATAAATTGATGATAACAGTTATAATAATAACGACAACGATGAGAAGAGTAATAACAATAATAATATTAATAATAATATTATTAATAATACGAAAAACAATTGTTGTTGTTGCTGTTGTTGTTAATATTATTATTACATTTTTCTTGGTGTTGTTGTTATTACTGTTATTTTATTGTTATTATTCTTATTATTATTACTATTATTATTATTATTATTATTACTATTACATTTTTATTTGTTGTTGTTATTATTGTTATTTTATTGTTATTATTTTTATTATTATTATTATTATTATTACTTTTTTATTTGTTGTTGTTATTATTGTTATTTTATGGTTATTATTATTATTATTATTTTTTATTATTATTATTATTATTATTACATTTTTATTTGTTGTTGTTATTATTGTTATTTTGTTATTATTATTATTATTATTATTATTATTATTATTACATTTTTATTTGTTGTTGTTATTATTGTTGTTTTATTGTTATTATTTTTATTATTATTATTATTAGTAGTAGTAGTAGTAGTAGCAGTAGTATATTCAATTCAGTTTATTTAAATATTACACTTAATTATTGACTTTGTTAAATGTTTATAACAAGCAAACAAACTATATTTTTAATGATTTTAAATCAAATAAAGTATTACATAATGTAGATTTGTGGCAGTTTCAGGCCCTGGTGATAAACATTTGATGAACTATTATCCTTAATATTTGAAATGAAGTGTACATTTGAACATTGGATCTTTTATTTGGATGAATCAGGAGAGTGAACCTGGATTTCCAGTGGAATTTGAGAGGGCATAGTGCGTTTGCAGTTTATTTCAGTAGTATGAGATTGTTTGATGACTATGAATGATAATTACATTTCCCAGAATGCATTAAAAGCGAATGAGATCTGTTGATGAAGATCACGGCGGTTAAAATGGCGGACTATGGTTTTGTCTCGGATGTGATTGCAAACATTTTAAATGTTTTTGTCGTCTTGTTTAGTTCAAATAACCTCAAACCTGATTTAATACACAGTTGTAGGAGATGTCAATTGGCTTTTTATAATGGAATCTAAACCTAAATTTCAGTTCAGTTTATGTATGAAGCACATTTAAAAGCGACCACACAAAGTCCAATACAGGTAAGACTAAAAAAACAAGTGAAACATAACCTTTTTAATTCACCATGCTGCTTTTTTTTTACTCCCAACAAGACATTTTGCATGTGTCACTAATGCTAAAACCTCCCTGCAATTTGTTAAGCCGATGTGTTGCATTTTATCCAAACAAAACATGCTTCCTTTAATACGTAACAAAAAGTACATTTGCACTTTACAAGACTATTTTTAGGCTCTTTTTGGCAGTTTGGTATCTCCTAATGTGAAAATGGTCAGTGAATGAAGCGTCTGACGTCCAGCTGGCTCTAATGCGCAATTAAACACTGAAAATGGAGAGCAGCTCTAATCGAATCACACAAGAGCCCGACATTGTTCTCCTCTACTTAGCCACTCTGCATAATGTATTACAGCAGATCCGTCCCTGTTGGAGTCGCCCAGGGTATGGCAGATCTGGAGAAGGAGGTTATGGGGACAGCTGTTCTGCATTCCTGGCTGGGTTTTTTTGTCGTGATGTGGATCGACAACAGCGAACGCAAACCCATACGGCGCCCAGGGCTGGCAGTTGAAAACCGCGCGGAGATGCCAGAACATCTGGGTGTCAGTAGAAAAAGCAGACGGAGCAAAAAAAATAAAAGCGTTCGCTTTTTACTGTCTGGACTTTTCATTTAGGTTGTAGACAATTGATCGAGCTTGAGTCGAAAAGTGGGACGTTTTTTTTTTTTTTTTTTTTTACATATTTTTTTAATTTTAAATAATCACCCTCACTGTTAAACACATTTGATTTTTTTTTTGTTTGTTTTGGTTTATTTGAAGGTCTAGTAAAATTAAAATAATATTTTTATTTACATGTTAGCATCAGTATGTTGGTCTTATGGAGCTGTGGCCTCATGTACGAAGACGCGTTGAAACATTGCCTACGCGCAAAGCTGTATATGTGCGTATGCAGTAAGGCCCCGTTTACACTAATGCATTTTAGTTTGAAAGTGCATAAGTTTTGCTATGGTTACGCCATCCGTCCACACTACGCCAGAGTTTTCGAGCGCCGACAACGTAGCGTTTTGGAAACGCTGGAAAGGCCGTTTTTATGCATTTCATTCGCTGCTGCTTCATCTCAGTGTGGATGGGGGAAAACGGAGGCATCTGAAATAGGAGGCGGGGCTGCTGAGATTCACTACCTGATTGGGGCTTTTGTGTCATTGCGTATCCTTCCCTTATTCTTCAACTCCCTATCACATGACTATAACACATGGCTTTAACGCTACCGGAAGACAGCAGACCAGCCTTCAATGTAAACAACAACAAGGACACAGAAATGGGAGGGTTGTTTGCACTATTGTTTTAAGCTCCATTGTGCAGTTATTCATTTGTTACGTTTAGTAACAACTCGACCTCGTCGTCTGTCCACAAAATACCTCTCTTGCTTTCTTTGCCATCGTGTTCATTGTTCAACACAGAAATGCTAAGTGAAACGCTAGTGTGGACGCGGATCGTTTTTGATCTAAAACGCCGTTTTAAAACGAAAACGCACTAGTGTAAACGGGGCCTAAAAAATTCAGATGTGTGAAACACTGCGTATGCGGAATCCCACGTATCTTCTCTTTGTACATCCGTATTAACATGAAACTGAGCGCACGTGCATGAGCGCAAAACCCCTCCCGGCCTCCTCCCCAGTATGAATATGCTAATGACTCTACCTTTGCTAAACTAAACAGAAAAGCAATGGCAAAAGCAAGCAAGAAGAGAAACTTTATACAGAATGTGAACTGGAGGTGCTCCTTTTAAAAGTAGATCTTAGAAAAACGGTGTTATTTGCAAGTTTCTCCTCTGGAATTAATAACAAAAGAAAAAAAATAGATAGAGAGTTAGGCTGACGCTGTTAACGCAGTTGGATCTGAAAGGCGCACTGTGTGTGAATTAAAAAAGAAATGGTCTTTGCTAAAGGTGTATGTTACGGTTTATTTAAGTTGTCTGGGGAAAATAAACAATTAAGACAACGATAATGTTTTCAGCTACTAAACGTTAAAACACTGACAGCCAGTTCTGTAGATAGTCTAAGACTAAAACAATTTTGGGTTTAAAATGAACAATGTCAGCAATTATTCAATTACTGCTTGCCATTAAAAAAACGGTATGACAGCTAATGTTTCTGTCAGTTTAGTCTTCATGTTGGGTGCGCACCAAACATGAAGCACCACATCACTCACTCTTTTACTCACGGGATGTTTTTCACGATTTTTATCTTTAATTAAATTTTCGGAATTGCACTTTAAATATGATTGACGTGAATCAACCTCATCACGCATTCCATGGCGTTCATGCCGCGCGGCGATAATTCACTAATATTTTCATGTTTGTGTAAACTTTGTATGTAATTTACTCTTGTGATGTTATTACATAATTGCGCATTTGATGTGAACCCAGCATAAGCCCTGCTCACACAGGCGTTCGTAACGACAAAGCAAGCGTTCGTAATGAGGAACAGTTGGCGGTTCATTCCGCTGTGGCAACCTCTAAATTAGAGAATAAGCTGAAGGAAAATGAAGGAAGGAACGAATAAAGACGAATAAAAATCTGTCTGAATGTAAAACAACATCCGAAATCAGCTAAATTAACACCGCCTCACCGTACATCTTTGATCTCATTAAGGCCGTTTTGCTCACTTCTCCAGCCCCTCGGGGGGTTTTTGTGGTCCTCCTTTCAGTGGATCAGCCACCCGACAGTCCTAATTGGATCAGTGTTGGTCATCGGGCACTGTTTATCTCCTCAAAGGCTTCTCTGTGTCCTGCTGGTGCCCACAAGCGGACAGCCCAACACTGTGGCGTCTGTGCGATATGACATCATCACCCCTGTGTCGCGACCTCTGACCCCTCACAGTTGACCCCCTGAGGCCACAGAGACCCCTCTGTCTGCGGGACAGGGTTTTGGGGAGGTTGGGAAGGTCAGGGTGGAGGTGTGTGTGGTATGTTTGTGGCTCAATAAGCTGCAGGTCTGCTGAATGATGGAGGGTTTTTTATTGTGGCAAACAGATGTTGATGATTGACTTTCTGTATGAGATGATGTCTGAAAGTCTGAATTGTTAGCCCTCCTGTATATTTTTATTTCTATAATTTCTGTTTAATAGAAATATGATTTTTCAACACATTTCAAACTACAATAGTTTTAATAACTCATCTCTAATAACTGATTTATTTTATCTTTGCAATTATGACAGTAAATAATATTTGAGATATTCTTCAAGACACTTAAAGGGACATTTAAAGGCTTAACTAGGTTAATTAGGTTAACTAAGTTAGTGTAATTAGGCAAGTGATTGTATAACTGTGGGAAAAATTCCTTGCTCTGTTAAACATCATTTGAGAAAAAATAAAAAAAAATCACAGGAGGGTGAATAACTTGGACAGCTGTATATACAGGCTTGTTTAATCCCTCTGCAGTGGGATTTTGTGGAAATAAATTAGATCTCTTCTAATTTTTGGGAACGCTGTGTAAATCTTGACATGTTGGATTGATAATAATAATTTTAGCAGTTTTATTTTATTACAACTTGTATTTTTTAAAGTCTTATGCCGCGGTCACACTAGAGTTGGAGCTTGCGAAATTCAGTAGTATGGTGCTGCGAAAAGGGGCGGGACTAAACAAGATGATTCGACATTTAAAAAAGCAAACGATTGGTTTATATTTTAAATTTCTGTCCAGAGAGGTCATGTTTTAATGCTCGATTGGTTTCACGCAGTCAGTTAATGCAATTTCACAGGTCAGAGTTCACCAAGCTTGAACTTTGCAACGCAGCAAACTTTAAAACTTGTTGCAAGAGCTTGTGTTTCTGATCTGACTCATGTGTATGAATGGAAGTCTATGTGGAGAAAAGTCCAGTGTGACTGCAGCTTTATTGTATTAGTTGTTTTTTTTTATTCCTTTTTTTTTTGGTTGAATTGCTGTTAATAAATTTACTTGTTAATTTGTATGCAATTATCTTTTTATTTGATTCTGCTTTATTTATTTGTTTATTTGGCTTCACTTATTTTATATTTTACTTTAGGATTTTTTTTGTTATTCTTTTTACTTGTTATTTTTTTCACAGATGGATGAATGGATGAAGTAATTTAGCAGATATATTTTTATATAGTTTATAGTAGTAGTATGCATATTTTCATAACTAATGCTTAATTTTGCACATGTGAACTGATTTTAAACTGATTTTATTAGTCAATTAAATATCTGTAATAATTAGTTTTATAAATGGGTGGATGGAGTAAATGATTTATGCATGCTTATTTATTTTTAAAATAATATTTGATATTTTATTATGTGTTTATTTTATATTATATTTATTTGATATTTTATTTTACTGTATTTTGGTTATTTTGTCTTAATAATTTTAATGATGATGATGATGATGATAATAATAATAATAATAATAATAATAATAATAATAATAATAATAATAATAATAATATGATGATGATGATAATAATGACTTGGGTTTCCTCCACAGTCCAAACAAATGCACTATAGGTGAATTGAATGAACTGAATTGGCCCAAGTGTATAAGTGTGTGTGAATGTGAGTGTATGGATGTTGTCCAGTACTGGGTTACAGCTGGAAGTGCATGCGTTGTGTAAAACATATGCTGGAATAGTTGGCAGTTTATTCCGCTGTGGCAACCCGCGATATTAATAAAGGAGCCTAACCAAAGGAAAATAAATAATAATAATAATAATAATAATATATTATTATTATTATTATTATTATTATTATTATTATTATTATTATTATTATTATTATTATTATGTAACATAATAATAATATTGTTATATAATAATAATAATAATAATAATAATAATAATAATAATAATAATAATAATAATAATAATTATTATTATTATTATTATTATTATTTTTAATTTAATCGAGTTTTAAAAGCAATCTCATCCTTTTTGAACTGTAACAGATGATGTGCTGATGAAACGTGTGACATGCTTGTTTGTGTTTCCTCCACCAGATCTGGAGTGTGCTGATGTTCCTCTTCTGACTCCGGGAAGTAAGGAAATGATGTCACAAGCTCTTCTGGCCACATTCAGCGGCTTCACCAGAGAACAGCAGAGACTCTCCATCCCCAAAGGTCCAACCATAAAACACTTACAGTACATCTCAAAAACTCTACACCCATCTTCCCCTCTCTCTCTCTCCTTCCCAATTCATTTCAATGCGCTTCACTGGCATTTAAGCTGAATGCGAGTATCTTGAAGAGTGTCTAATAAAATATTATGTGCTAAGATAAAATAAGTCAGTTATTAGAAATGAGCTATTAAAACTATTATGTTTAGAAATGTGCTGAAAGAAATCTTTCCGTTAAACAGAAATTGGGGAAAAATTATAACGGGACACTTCAACTATATATGTGTATCTCTCTCTCTCTCTTAAAGGGCCAGTCCACCTATAAACAATAACACTGTTATTATTTACTCGCCCTCATGTTCTTCCCAGCCCTTATGATTTTCTTTCTTCCACGAGACACAAAAGCAGATTATACGGGTTTGGAAAGCATCAGGGTGAGCAAACAACCACAGATGTTTGATTTAAAGTCAAACACTCACTAACAGTGTTCAGACCTCCTCATTTTTGTATCTGCATAACAGAGAAAGGGATGAAACATGTGAAAGCGCTGTCTTTTCCTGGACTGTTTTCTGGACTGTTTCTGAAATGCCACAAGCTGAGGATCTAAAAAGAGATCCTGTAAATGATGGGCACATGGCACTGTGAAGAGCACAGCTTATGAATTATGATTACCCAAAAAAAAAACAAGCAGACCACAGGATGGATGTGTCTAGAGAAGCTGAAGTCTGAGTCTGTCTGGAAATAACCCAGATGCAATGCATTTGTGGATTTACAGACTGAGTCTACGTTATAGTGAATTTCCATGTTAAACTGATTCTAAAACGAAAACCGAGACTAAAACTTAGGGCTTGCATTTCACTGTAGACAAAGTAGACACAGACTGAGGGCATAAATAAATAAATAAATAAATAAATAAATTAATTAATTAATTAATTAATTAATTAATTAATTAATTAATTAATAAAAAAATTAAAAAATAAATAAACGAATAACTAAATAAATAAATAAATTAAATAAATAAATAAATAAATAAATAAATAAATAAATAAATAAACTAATAAATAAATAAATAAACGAATAAATAAATCAATAAATGAATAAATAAATAAATAAATAAATCAATAAATAAATAAACGAATAAATAAAAAAATAAAAATATATAATAAAATATATATTAATATATTAAAATATATATTATATTAATAAACAATTTCAAAATATTTACAGCAACTATAAACTGATGTGAGCGATAGTGAAACAGCAACACCAGTCAGTCTGCTCTGCCACAGAGTCTAATATAGTGTCTGTGTATGGCTGACACATGCAGTATTTCAGTGCTGTGTCCGGTGGCTCATGGGAAACCATCAGCTGATGGCAATCAATGCCCTGATAAGAGGAAGTGAAACGGCTGTAATTTTAAACCTGCACACCAGCTCTCAGTGTGTGTGCGTGTGCGTGTGCGTGTGCGTGTGCGTGTGCGTGTGTGTGTGTGTGTGTGTGTGTATTTCAAGCTCTGTTTACACTAGTGCATGCTCCTTTTAACACAGCGTCCTCAAATGCAAACACTCCTCGTCCACACTGCACTGATGTCTCCACTGTGCTTGAAAAAAGATGCTCAGAGTTGTACACAGCATACTGATTTTAAATAAAACAATCTTTTTTTTGTAGTATTCTCGGTATAAACAACATATGTTTAGTATTAAATTACACTTAGAGGAACAAAAGTCACATTTAAATTGGCAGCAAATGCTTACGTCTCTAGATGTTGTGGGGCTGTCTTAGCTGACACGTCTTTATAATAATCGCATGGAGGTCAGGGACAGTACCTTTGGACTGGGCAACTGGGCGTGGTGGTTCCCATTTTTAAGAAGGGGGACCGGAGGGTGTGCTCCAACTATAGGGGGATCACACTCCTCAGCCTCCCAGGGAAAGTCTATGCCAGGGTACTGGAGAGGAGGATCAGGTCCATGTTTGGATCTAGGATTCAGGAGGAACAATGCAGTTTTCGTCCAGGCCGTGGTACACTGGATCAGCTCTATACCCTCACTAGGGTGCTCCAAGGTTCATGGGAGTGTGCTCAACCAGTCCACATGTGTTTTGTGGACTTGGAGAAGGCATTCGATTGTGTCCCTTGTGGCATTTTATGGAGGGTGTTCTGGGAGCATGGGGTCAGAGGCGCTCTGTTAAGGGCTGTATGAACAAAGTAGGAGTTTGGTTCGCATTGCCGGCAATAAGTCAGACTTGTTTCCAGTTCATGTTGGACTCGAGCAGGGCCTTTGTCACCAATTCTGTTCATCATTTATATGGGCTTGTGGCAGGAAGGGCATCTGCTGGAAAACACACGTGCCAGAGTATAAGTTGAAAATCAAACTACATTTTCTTAGAAATGTCTTTTGTTCATTCATTCAATCGTTCATTTTTATTAATAATTAAAATAATTGTAATAAAAATACTACATTTTTAACAAGCTTTATCTTTATTTTGTTAAATATTAATTAAAATATAAATGAATTATTATTAATTTAATATATGAATGTTATTATCATAATAAATTAAATATATATGTAATATATATTATATATAAATATATATATATAATATATATATATATATATATATATATATATATATATATTATATATATATATATATATATATATATATATATATATATATATATATATAAATATATATATATATATATAAATATATATATATATATACATATATACATATATACATATATACATATATACATATATATATATATATATATATATATATATATATATATATATATATATATATATATATATATATATACATACATGCATACATGCATACATACAGTATATTACAAAGGGGGTTTATTTTTATGGCTTTACATTTACTTAAGTGATACTTACTTAACATTGTGTGTGTTGTCTCTGCAGACCCGCGTGAGTGGACAGAAGGCCATGTGAGGGAATGGTTGACCTGGACGGTGAATGAGTTCAGTCTGAAGAACGTGGACTTCCACAAGTTCAGTATGGACGGAGCGAGTCTCTGTGCGCTCGGCAAGGAGAGATTTCTGGACCTGGCACCAGACTTTGTGGGCGACATCCTCTGGGGGCATTTAGAGATGCTGCAGAAAGGTACATGTAATGCATGTTGTACAATCCACTTATACTGTAATCTGCAGTCAGCCACCAAAATAACATCTTGACATGCCAGCTAGATACATGGAATTTTAAATTTAATTTAATTTAATTTAATTTTAATTAATGTTAAAATCTAATTAAATGATATAAAATAATAATTTAAAGTTAAAATAAAATGTAATGAAATAAAATAAAAATTAAATTAAATTAAATAAAAAATAAGTGATGCCAGTAAAATTTTAAATGTTTAATAATCTCTATTAAATAAATTAAATTTATACTAGTTGAATTTTTAAATGATGATAAAATAAAATCTGAATTAAAATAAATGAAACAAATTAAATAAAAATTAAATTATTTAAAATTGCATTAGTTTAATTCAATTTAATTTGCCTTATTTTCAGTAAGTGGTTAATTTTTTTTTATATGACAGTAATCCAAGTGAAAAAAGTAAAATAAGTTTATTACATTAATTTATATTAATTAAAGTAAAATTATTAAAATTTAATTAAATTCAATTAAAATAAAAACTAATTTTATAACATTTTAAATTCAATTTAATTATATAAAATTTGCCATATTTTCAGTAAGTGGTTAATTTATTTTACATGATAGTAATCCAAGTGATAATAATTATTATCACTTAAATTCTTTTAATTACTTTAAATTATTTTATTAGATAAATTACATTTATGCTGATTAAATTTAATTAAAATACAATTTAATAAAATGTACATTTATTTGAAAATAAAAATGTATTTAATTAAAACAAATTAAATTAAAATAATTGTAAATGAAATTAATTTTTAGAGTAATTTAATTGTTTAATTTGCCATTTTTAGTTTATATTTTTTTTACGTGACAGTAATCAAAGTCATAATAAATGTTAAATATTGTTTATTGGATGAAATAATATAAATTTTATTAGATTAACATTAATTATTAATACTAATTAAATGTTTAAAATACATATAATAACCATATATATATATATATATATATATATATATATATATATATATATATATATATATATATATATATATATATATAATAAACCATTAATTTAGATTTCTGTCAAGGACTATTAAAAACATAGCTTAAAAACATATTATTTTAAATAAATATATTACAAACGTTAAATGTATATATTGTAATAATAATTAAAATGTAGTTGTTTTATTATTCAGCCAACTTAAGTTAAAACGTAGCACATTAATAGTAGTGAAATTAGCTGGAACTCTAAACACAGCTCATACTAGCAGATATGATAGACATAATGTCATTAACCTGCTGATTTTCACAAACACTTAAATAAACGTTACAGTAAATATTCTTGTAGATCTTCTAGTCGCGCATGCTGTGGTTTGTCATGTCGAATGCTGGAGAGGTGTGAAAACCTGACATGCACATCAGAGGACTGTGTGTGTGTTGTAATCAATCAGCATGATCTTTAAGAGTGTCTTGTATCTGTTTGACACAGAAGACCCGAAGCACTTCCCCGTCAGCAGCCTGAGCTCCAGCTTCCAGGAGTCCCGCTATCCCTCCGAATATTTCTTCAGTGAGTGTACCAGCCAGTTTCTCTCCGTTTGCAACATCAAAACTCATCTTCAGGAGTACAACACGAGCTGTTCATCATTTCTGACACTTTACACCACACACATACACACACTTGTACAGCTATCTTTATGGGGACTTCCTATAGATGTAATGATTTTTTTACTGGACAGGCTGTATATTCTGTCATCCTCCCTCATTTACATTTTCTAAATACTTAATTCTGGGTGAATTGAGCTATTTTGAAATTTTTTTTAAAAAAAATCTGGTATTGCTATACTAGTGGGGACGTTTGGTGATGGGTGACAGGACACATCAAAACACAGCACAACACGCACAAGATGAGAAACACAGCTTCAGACTTAATCCATGCAGAAACAGGTGTGACTGATATTTAATTAAGTTAAATAATTAATTAAATCCTGATAATAATAATAATATTATTACTAATAATTATTATTATTATTAGTATTAGTATTTTGGTGTGTATAATAACATTAAATTTCTGACATTTTGTCAAAATAAATGGAGCAAATCTAAAAAAATTGTGCTCTGACTCAATTCAAATGTACAATATGGTAAATGCATTTATTTTTGCTAATATTAGTACAATAATATTTGCTTATTTTTAGTGTTAGTAAATTATTTGTGTTGTGAAAATTCTATTTACATGACTGTTTAATTGCAAAGGATATCTACATAATTATGTAAATAAATAAAGGAGAAAAAAGTGTAATGTGCTGACCAATATGGTAACCGATATATCTTGCATGCTTAAATGTAAGTCATTTAATCTCGGAAAATGTATCACGTCAGCTCTTGTATATACGATTCGGAAACTCTTGTTATTAGCGACACCGGTGGCCATGTAGTGAACTGCAGTCAGTAACATATTGCTCATGTTTGCATTTGATCGCACATAACACAAGATTCAGAACGTGATGCATTGCAAAGTTCATATTAGTTCTCATTCATTAATCAGGGTTTGCCACAGAGGAATGAACCGCCAACTTATCTGGCATATGTTTTAGGCAGCGAATGCCCTTGCAGCTGCAAATTAGCACTTGGAAACATCCATACACTCTCGCATTCACACACACACTCATACACTATGGCCAATTTAGCTTATTCAATTCACCTATAGTGCATGTGTTTGGACTGTGGGGGAAACCCATAGGAAACCCACGCCAACACTGGCAGAACATGCAAACTCCACACAGAAATGCCAACTGACCCAGCTGGGACTCGAAATCGCAACCTTTCTTGCTGTGAGGCCTCATATTTGTTCTTTGATTGGAAAATTTATTTGAGTAATCTTGCACTTGTAGTATAGATCTTTATATAAACGTACTATGATCATGTATGTGATGCACTGTTTCCTCTCAAAAGCAAAATAAACACAAGAATAAAGATGTTCAGAAAGCATCCGATCATATATATCTGAACTATATGAGTAACAACGCTAACCCTGAGTAAACTGATCTCTCATTTTATGTAATTACTCTTCTGTATTTAATGTCTATTTAATCGTCTTTCTCTCTAGACTATGGCATTGAGCATCCTCAGTGTGTCCCTCCGTCTGAATACTCTGAGCCGAGCTTCATCACAGAGTCCTATCAGACGCTTCACCCCATCAGTTCAGAAGACCTGCTGTCGCTCAAATACGAGAGCGAGTATCCCAACGTCATCCTGCGGGACGCGCCGCTCAACCCACTGCAGGGAGACTATTTCTCAGTCAAACAGGAAGTCGTGTCGCCTGACAACATGTGTGTGGGTCGCATTAGCAGAGGTGAGTTTGGGCCTAAGGTGTTGTGTATTGATGCAAATGAAACGGCAAAAAAAATCATGACCAAATATAAACTGCACTGACCAAAATGGTAACTGCATACTTGAATTGAAGTCATTTATTTTTCTGAAAATCTTGTTGCAGATCTCTAATCACACATGGCATGCATCATGCCAGACTGTGTGTATACGATTCAGGAAGTCTTGTTATTAGTGACACTGGTGGCCAGTAAGTGTACTGCAGTCAGTAGCTTATTGCTCATGGTTGCATTTGTGATCACATAACATATCTGAACATTTGGCAGGCACAATTGGTTGAGCATTTGGTTGTGCCGTCAATTTAGGAACATTCAATGGTGCTGATTATTAGGGATGCACCACTTTTCAGCCACCAACAATCGAAAATGATGTATTCTGCTAATAATTTCCAGTTCAAAAAGAAAAGCGGCTGACAATATAAGCAAACAAAACCCAACATAAACAATTATGCAGTGCTGCACCATCCAGCTGTAGTCACTGTGTGTTTTGAAGCAGCTTTCACACTGGATGCAGAAATTGCTGCGCTATGAAACCCATTCATTTCAATGGCCTGCACTACTCAATTGCATTTGAGGGTGCTTTCACACTAGCACTTTTGGTCCGCACCTAGGTTCATTTGACATCAGAGTACGGTACGTTTAGCTAGTGTGAACTTCTCTTCTCAACTCGGGTGTGCACCCATGAACAGTACTCGAGTCTGCCTGAAAGAGGTGGTCTGGGGTACGGTTCATGTGAACTCTGGTACGGTTTACTTCTGATGTGAATGCAATCGTACCAAATAATGGAAGTGAACCGCCAACTGTACTATCTGTACAACAAACTATTGTTTTCATAATATTCATTCATGTGTGTGTCATGATTCGAACCTTGGTGACAAGCGGGACTGAGCCAGGGCAAACAGTGCTGTCTGCTTTTCTCCTCCAGAAACAGCTTCTGCAGACACTGTGTGATGTTCTGAATGTTTAGAATATTTTTGCGGCAGATGGACGCGAGTCGCTTTCTGTATGTCCAAGACCAAACGCTTCAGTAAAAGCAGAATAAAGGCGATGTGCGGACGTCTTTCCATTTCGCCGCTTTGCTTTCGTGACCGTCACCTAGCAACAGGCGTAAACAAAACAGCAGTTTTATGATGTAATGGGGTTCAGTAGGAAAAAAGAGAGTGTGAGGACAATCTAACCGAGAAGGCGGCAAAGGGGGGGACAATCGAACTTTGGTATGGTCCAGGCAATTGAACCAGGTGTGAAGGCACCCTTAGTTGCACCAACAACTAGCTTGTGCACGTGGTGGTAAAAGTTCAAAATAGCTCAATAATCTGCTCTGTGGATTTACTTATGTTGGCATGAACCACACTTTCTTACTAAAAAAAACAATGTCTGCTAAAATAATGTGCCAACATGATGTTTTTATGTTGTATACCTATTCATGCTGCTTGCAATGGCGCTACTGTATTGTGATCCCTCTCTGTAAATAATGGTTATTTAATGTGCTTGTTTGTTTATATTTTAAGTTATTGAGCTAAATTTAAAAAGTCTTACACACTTGTTATATTTAATAAAATAATAAATAATTATTACTAAGTAGCTTAATTTTTTTTGCCAAGTGCATCCTTAATTTTAGTTTTGACCCCAGAATTTAAATTTTGGGGGCATCCCTACTGATAATATAATGATTATACAACAGTTTAACACTTTCGATGGACAAAAACATTTAATTCTTAAGGTTATTCAGATTTTGGGAATTGCCCGCATTGCCATGCCAGCACAACAGCGCTATTGCTAGCAGCGTTAACAAGTATACTACATAGAAACGTCATGTTAGTACATTATTTAAGCAGACTTAGTTTTTTAGGTTGAGAATTTGTGTTTAATGCCTAAATAAGCATATCCGCAGAGCAGATTATTGAGCTATTTTGAACTTTTACCGCCATGTTGCAACTAAAATGCAACAAAATGTAATTGAGTATTGCAAGCCATTGAAATGAATGGGTTTCATAGCGCAGCCATTTCTGCATCCAGTGTGAAAGCTCTCCTGTTGGTGCATTGTTTGGGCAAACTTGTGGATATTGAGAATAATATCAGAATATTGAGCCCTTAAATTTAATATTTTAAAAAAAGGGCCTAATATAAACTCTGACATCAGTGATGTAGGATGTATATATCGTTGTAAAATGGACTCTGAATGTGATCTTATTCTCTGGAAGTTCATATAAAGCATCAGTAGTGTTCAGTAAATGTGAAAGTTCAGCTTTTTTTCAGCTACCATTGTTTCTGAAGATGTCACAACAGAGATGTTGCTGATGTTCATTTCTGTGTAAACACGATGGCTGAGATATAAATTGCATCATCAGAAATGATTGTGGTCGTGTCCGTGCATTGATATGTCAATTATTGCAACAGATCTTACATTCGAAAAAACACGAGAGCTAATTCCTGCAGTCTTAGATGCATGTTTACAATCTCCAATCGGGGCTTAAATGGATCTCCATCACCCTCAGCAGTGTGTGGTCTTCAAAAAAACACAGGCTCCCATCTCACATTACCACACTTCTGCATGCTCTGCTCTGCACTGCCAGGGAATGAAGCAGACCGTTGGGCTTATTTGTGGTTCTATCAAACACCATCTCTCGATGCTCTCAACTGCGGTTGGGGAAAAAAGTCGAGAAAAACAAAGATGTTTGCTTCAAAGTGAGAGATGTTTGAAGCCACAGAGCGCTGGTAGCCGCCTTTTTTGTGTCGAGGCGTCCGTGTGAGGTTACGTTACTGGGGTACGAGGTGTTTTTCTGAAGGTTCTCGTAAGAAGTGAGAGGTGCGAAGAGCGTTCCGGTTTCTCATGAACTTACGTGCGTCTGCTTTCGCTGGCTTCATGAGCAAACAGCCTGCATTGGTCTTACCGTCATGCAGCTGAACAAATGATGGAGATCTGGATTGGATGTTGAGATTTGTCAAATAAGGCGCTTGTATATTATTGAACAACGCAGAGATTTGGGTTTTCTCCCCTTAGGTCTGCAAAGGCTTTATGCGCAGTAAATCCCAGCTTTGGCAACAGCGCTGTGTTTTTTTTCCTGCGTGGGAAAGTATTTGCGGTGCCACCAAACTCACATGTGGCTTCACTTTTTCAATTGGAGATTTCAGGATCGGGCCCAGTTCTGTATTATCTTTCATTCTGTAATTGGCATTCAACGGAGAGCGGCCTTTTATCTGCAGTTTGGCCAAAAATAGAGAAGCAATTTGTTTTGATTTTCTTCCAATTAAGAGCAAACCCAAATATTTCCACATGGAAATTGTGTAAGGGGAAGATGTTGTGGTGTGGAGCGGTTCGGGATTCTTCCACGTGGTTGGGTCTAGACTGCTTATGAACTTTTGCAAAACTTTTCACCCTCTACAAACTAAGTTCATGAGCAGGAACGCTGTATTAAATAACCGTATTGTCAGATTTCATCCTTAATTCAGCAGGTTTCATGACAGAATTCAGAATTAAGTCAGAATTATTAGCCCCCCCTGTTCATTTTTTTCCCCAATTTCTGTTTAAGGGATGGATTTTTATTTTCAACACATTTCTCAATAAAACAGTTTTAATAACTCCTCTATAATAACTGATTTATTTTATCTTTGCCATGATGACGGTAAATAATATTTGACTCTATATATTTTCAGGACACTTCTATACAGCTTAAAGTGACATTTAAAGGCTTAAATAGGTTAATTAAGTTAACTGGGCAGGTTAGGGTAATTAGGCAAGTTATTGTAAAATGATAGTTTATTCTGTAGACCATCGGAAAAAAACATAGCTTAAAGGGGCTAATAATTCTGTCCTAAAATAGTGTTTAAAAAATTAAAAACTGCTTTTATTCTTGCCGAAATAAAACAAATAAGACTTTCTCCAGAAGAAAAAAACATTATCAGACATACTGTGAAAATTTCCTTGCTCTGTGAAACATCATTTGGGAAATATTTAATAAAGAAAAAAATTCAAAGGGGGCTAATAATTATGACTTCAACTGTATGTATGTATATTTCTATATATATATATATATATATATATATATATATATATATATATATGTGTGTGTGTGTGTGTGTGTGTGTGTGTGTGTGTATGTATATGTGTGTGTGTGTGTGTGTGTGTGTGTGTGTGTGTATATATATATATATATATATATATATATATATATATATATATATATATATATATATATATATAAAGTGTGTGTGTGTGTATATATAAAGTGTGTAATTAATTCTCTTGATTTTTCACAGAAAACTGCTGTTTAGTTATGAGTAAATGAGATTGTTATAAACTATATTTGATTCATATTAACATTTTGGACTTTATATTTTGGATTATTCAGCACATATTAATTTGAGTCTCTTGAACATCAGCATACTGCAATTTTGGCACGAATGTTCATTCATTCGTTCATTTTCTTATCAGCTTATTCCCTTTATTAATCTGGGGTCGCCACAGTGGAATGAACCGCCAACTTATCCAGCACGTTTTTACACAGCGGATGCCTTTCCAGCCGCAACCCATTGCTGGGAAATGCAATTTTTGCATGAACATATTTCAAAAAATGTATTTTCTGTTCACTTCCACACAACATGCATGAGATTTAAAACTATTGAATGTAAAATGACTTCATGTAGTTGTTTAATAATAACCTTGTGCTTTTGGTTCCAGGTAAGCTGGGTGGTCAGGACTCGTTTGAGAGCATCGACAGTTTCGAGAGCTGCGACAGACTCACGCAGTCGTGGAGCAGTCAGTCGTCCTTCAACAGCCTTCAGAGAGTCCCGTCCTATGACAGCTTCGACTCGGAGGATTACCCCAGTGCTCTGCATGCACACAAACCCAAGGGCACGTTTAAAGACTACGTGCGGGAACGCTCGGACCTGAGCAAAGACAAACCGGTCATCCCCGCGGCGGCTCTCGCTGGATACACAGGTCAGCTTAACACTTGACCCGGTCTACGCTGAATATCCTGACATTTTTTTGCTGTTTCTACACAGAATTCTGAACAAAATCCATTGTTTTGTGCAGAATTATTTTGAGAGCTACAAAATAATTTTGAGAATTATTTAAAATAAGCTCATGTTATACCAACACAAATCAGTTAGGTAAACCTAATTGTTTTTACAAATTTAAGTGAATTGAACATGAAATAATTACGTTGACCCATAAAAACACTTAAGAATTGCATTGTTTCAGCTCATTTTAAATATTTTGAACAAGCAGCAAAGTCATTTATTGAGTGAAGCAATCAAAACATGAAATAAAGAAACACATAATACAGGAACTTTTTAACTTTTATTTAGGTTTACGATGCAAATCCAGTTAGATTAACTTGTTTGGTAAACAAAGCATTTCCCTCATATAATATATCTAAAAATATTTTCTTACAATGCACAAAGAAAAAAATAAATAAATAATGCAAATAAAATAAATGTAACAGTTTTAATTTCAGTTTCATTTATAAATTCATAAAAAAATGATTGGTCCCTAAATATAAATTACAATTTAGATTGATGAAAGTAAATAGTTTTTGGGTATAAAAAAAAAAAAAAAAAAAAAAAAATATATATATATATATATATATATATATATATATATATATATATATATATATATATATATATATATATATATATAGTAAAAAAAAAAGATAGAAAGTGGAAAACTGGATCTAAATGTGTCACATATATATTTAGGTAAATAAACAGACTCAATAATGGCCTAAAAATTAGAAATCTGCAGATATTTTAGCCCATCATTGAGTATTTATTTACTCATGTTTTTAATAATAATTTCAGTAATATTACTGAGTAATGTGCTAATATTTATTTATCCACAAGACAGTTTCTGTCTTTTAGTATATATATATATATATATATATATATATATATATATATATATATATATATATATATATATATATATATATATATTACATAAAATCTCAAATAAAAACTTTTAAATTTTATAAATAATAAAAAATTATAAATAAAAAATTTATTTAAAAAAATAAGAAATGAAAATAAATTAACCTTAAATAAAAGCAAAATATTAGTTTTTATTTCATGTTTTTCAAAATCACTCCACATGAATCTGCAGATTTTGTGCAAAATTCTGTGCAGATATATGTGCTAGTGTATATCTCTATATGTATTATACAGCGAAGGAAATAAGTATGAAACATGTGCACCATTTTTCTTCAAAATCATATTTCTAAAGGTGTCGTTGACTTGAAATTTTCACCAGACGTTGATAACAACCAAAGAAATCCACATATGCAAAGAAAACAGTTTATGAGTGAAGTTCTGTGTAATAAAATGAAATGATGCAGGGAAATGTATTGAACACATGAAAAAAGGATGATATAGACAGGTAGTGAAAGCCCAGACAGCAGCTGAAATCTTAGTAGTTCTTCAGCAATCATCTGCCCTTCCTTAGTGTAAATGAATATCAGCTGCTTCAGTCCAACATCTACATTAGCAGGAGGATGAAGATGAAACCAGGGTGGACATTTCAGCAAGACCATGACCCAATGAGAGAGAGATGCATATATACTTTCACACACCATATATACAGTGCAACTCCATATATTGCATCTTATCATAAATAATATGTATCCTCTCACATATATCAAAAATGCATATAATATTTATGACGAAAGCATATACCATATCCTGTTCTCACATTACTCCATACCATATCACATCATGCAAGCAACTGATCTGATGAAATGCAATATTTATGATGTAAAAGGGAATGCTTTCTGCAACCAGGAAGCATCTGGAATCGCATGCATCGATGTTTCCTGCTAAATGAGTCTGTTGTGCCGTTTTTTTTTCTGGGACACGTTTGCTGCTGGATGGCTGAAAGCGTGTTGTGCACCAGTTTTCGATGCTCTGGTGCAGTTTTGCTAACCACATAGCCACATTTGTTACATGACAGTAAGAATGCCATGGCAGGCTGTTCTCATATTCTCATGTACCAAAAACAACTGTCTGCCACTGCTCTCTCCGTCTTTTCTCCGCTGTTTTCATCTTTATCTGCGGCACACATCTTAACCCCGTTCTCCAGCAGCTCAGTGAGCACTTCAGATATAGCTGAGAGTTCTTATCACCTCATCTTCCTGGGGGTTTTTTCACCTTGTGCCATACCTGCTCATGTCATACGTCTGAAAGTACAGCACAACCGTACAGCTTGCCCACCGTAAAAAGAGAGAGCACAGGCCACACTCATTGCATTTCTATTTTAGGAAACTAAAGAGTCTTTGAAATCATATAAAAAGACGTATAGAGAAGTTTTTGTCTCGATTTGAGTTGGCTGTCAGGTGGAAGCTTTTTGTTCTAGATATAATGGAGATGGTGAGCATGCGTTTGCATTGGTTTAATTGTGGTGTTTGAAATGCACAAAAAGATTGTTATTGCAAAAAATATATAAAATTGATTTATTAAAAAAAAAAAGAAAAACAAAATATATATATATATATATATATATATATATATATATATAAATAAATAAATAAATAAATAAATAATAAGGATTAGTCCATATTACTTAAAAAATAAATAAAAATAAATATAAATACATAAAAAACATAAAATAAAATAAATAAATATAAGTAATTAAAAAATGAAAAAATAGTGGATATATATATATATATATATATATATATATATATATATGTATATATATGTATATGTATATATACGTATATGTATATATATGTATATGTATATATATGTATATATATATATATATATATATAAGGATGAGTCCATATTACTTGTAAATAAACAAACTAAATGTAAATAAATAAATAATATATATATATATATAAGTATAAAGTATCAGTATAAATAAATAAATAAATTAATTAATAAATAAGGAGGAGTCCATAATACTTATAAATATAAATAAAAAAATATTAAAATATATAAATAAGCATGAGTTCATATTACTTATGAATAATTAAAATAAATAAATAAATGTAAAATAAATATAAATAAATAATAAATATATAAATAAATAAGGATGAGCCCATATTACTTAAATAAATAAATAAATAAATAAATAAACATAAATAAGGTCCATATAATCAATTAATTAATAAAAAAAGATAAATAAATAAATGTATAGTCTGCTATTCTAGTAGCATTTTTTTATTTTGTGTGTGTGTGTGCGTGCGCGTGCGTGTTTAATTATATATATGTGTGTGTGTGTGTATATGTGTATATACACACACATATACACATACATATATACACCAAATAATAAATGCTACTAGAACAGTGATTGTATTGCAAAATATCATGTGGGGAAAATGCAATTGTGGCTTTTTCTTCTTGCAATTTCGAGAGTTGTTCTGTTAATTGGGACTCTATTTCTCTCATATCTGCAGCTTTATTTCTCTCAGTTGGCGGTTATATTGGCCTTCTCACAAGTCTGACTTAATTGAGTTGAATTTTGACATGATTCCAGACTAATAACATGCATTTGCATCTTACCATAAGTCCTGAAAAAAACTGTTTATGTTTGCAATTATTAAAACTAAATCATGATGGACCTAACGCCCTGTTTTTAAGTGTGCTATCGACACTGAGTTCAGAGATGAGGTTGATAAAACCAGCAAGTGAAAAAAACACATGCATTTGCTCGCAGAGTTCTGAGGTTTTTGTATTTGTCATCATTAATCACATACGCAAGTGCAAATCCATCAGATCTGTGAGGAGAGCTGCACAACCACAGCACCACAACACGCTTTCATAAGCGACGGCTGATGTTTAACTTTATAGAGCAACTTCCTCATACGCACACATACATATTCACTCGCAATAAAGGGACAGTTCACTTAAAAAAGCGAAACCTCATTTATTTGTATACCACAAAAAGGATGTGAAGCATTTGTTACAAAATAAATGTGCTGGAGAGGTGTTCATTTTATCATGTAATCATAAATGTCACTGGCCACTTTATTAGGTACACCTTACTAGTACCGGGCCCTATTTTGCAGAGATTTTGCTCCATATTGACATGATAGCATCATGCAGTTGCTGCAGATTTGTCGGCTGCACATCCATGATGTGATTCGCCTCTTCCACCACATCCCAAAGGTGCTCTATTGGATTGAGATCTAGTGACTGTGGAGGCCATTTGAGTACTACTCATTGTCATGTTCAAGAAACCAGTCTCAGATGATTCACGCTTTATTAGATGGTGTGTTATACTTAATATTGTTGATGCCAAATTCTGACCCTTCCATTCGAATGTTGCAGCAGAAATCGAGACTTACCAGACCAGGCAACATTTTTTCCAATCCTCTATTGTCTGATTTTGGTGAGGTTTTGCGAATTGTAGCCTCAGTTTCCTGTTATTAGCTTTAGCATTCTACTAAACATCTTATTTTGAGTTCACTGGAAGAAATAAAAAGTTATGTAGCATGTTTAAAGCAATGCATAAGAGTTTAAAATATGAATTAAAAATATAGTAAATTATATATTGTGAGAAATCGCAATATTCAAGAACAGTAACGCATATTTTTCCAGTATTGTGCAGCCCTAAATGTAAAAAGGTCACCATTTGTGTTGCTTTCTGTTGTGATTTTGGACTCTGGTTTCCATTTACTTGAACTGTATTGAAAAGTGCAGCTTGAACATTTTACTAAACATCTTACTTTGAGTTCACTGGAGGGAAAAAAGTGATGTAGCAGGTTTGAAGCAATGTTTGAGAGGATAAAATATCAATCAAACATATAGGGAAATGTTATATCGTAAGAGATATAGTTTTCGCATTATTCAAGTGGAGTGTCACATATTTTTACCAGTATCGTGCAGCCCTAAATGTTAAAATGTCACTATTTGTGGTGCTTTTTGCTGTGATTTTTGGACTCTGGTTCCCATTTTCTTGAATTGCATTGAATAGTGCTGCTTGAACATTCTACTAAGCGTCTTATTTCGAGTTCACAGAGTAAAAAGAAGTGATGTTGCAGATTTGAAGCAATGTTTGAGAGTGTAAATTATGAATTAAAAATAGCATTTTTCTATGGAAATGTTATATCGTTAGAAATATCATTATCACAATACCCCACAACAGTATCACATATTTTTCCAGTATCGTGCAGCCCTAAATGTTTAAATGTCACTATTTGTGTTGCTTTCTGTTGTGATTTTGTAATCAGGTTTCCATTTACTTGAATTGCATTAAAAAGTGCAGCTTGAACATTCGACTAAACATCTTATTTTGAGTTCACTGGAAGGAAAAAAGTTGTGTAGCAGATTTGAGGCAATGTGTGAGAGCATAAAATATGAATTAGACATATAAGGAAATGTTATATCGTTACAAATATCGTTATCACAAAACCCGACAAGAGTATCTCATATTTTTCCAGTATTGTGCAGCCCTAAATGTTTAAATGTCACTATTTGTGGTGTTTCTGTTGTGATTTTTGGTTTCCATTTACTGTAATTGCATTGAAAAGGGCAGCTTGAACATTCTACTAAACATCTATTTTTTTCTCCTTGACTTCAAAATAAGATATTTAGCAGATTTGAAGCAATGTCTGAGAATGTAAATTATGAATTAACCCAAATATGTGAATTTTAGCATAAGGTATGGTGAAAGCTAGACATAAATCCAAGTGGTTTTCATAGACGCTGGCCTGTGTGTTATGATGGAGAGGATTTAATGTGCTTTCAGAGTTTTTAGCTGACAGTCGCGGTGTATTCGTCTGTCAGTCTGAGGGTTTGGTTTAGGCATGTCGAGGACAGACCGATTGCTTTCCAAAAAAATGTGTAATGAGGGCGTTACAGTTGCCTGACTTATGGAATGTGTTTTAATGCATTAACTGTACCTACATAAACAGATTACTGCATTGATTGGAGTGTTCAGTTGGAGACACAGAGATGCAGACAGACAGAGAGGGTCAGAATGAACTGTTGAATTGTTGATGAGATAATCTGTTTCAGAATTGCATTAGTGTTTTATTGCATTATCGGCGTGGATATTTTTAGCTGGGTTTAACACACAGTGGGGAATTCACTACCGATGAATTGGGCCTGGCATTTATGTTGTGTGTGCGTCACTTTACCAGCTAATTCACCAGACAAACTGTGCAGATCAGATGCAGCTGAATGAATGTGGCACACTATTTGTGCTTAACGTAACACTGATGTGTTTTCTGCATAATGCATCATTCAAAGTTAGATTGATAATGGTAATACTTTGGTATATGTTAACTTTTAAATGAATGAGACAATACTTTGTTTAAAATCAATAAACAAATAAATAAATGAATGAATGAATTAATGAATAATAAATAATAAATAAGTGAATAAATACATTTATATAAAGTGATAAAAGGTATATAAAATAAAGTAAAAATAAAGTTTAGATGTTATAAATGTATAATTAAAATTGTGTCATAATATACAGTATATGTAGTGCTCCGCATAAATGAATACACCCTATTTTGAAAATGTATTTGTCTTTAATAATAATAATAAAAATGAAAATATAAAAAATATATGAATTATTATTATTATTATTATTATTATTATTATTATTATCTCAGTGAATATAGGTAATATATGTTGGTGCATTTGAACAAAACTGATTTATTAAACGGTATTTTATTCATTAAAATAAGAGTTTGTTCACCGAACATATTTAGGAATAGAAAGTTAATACATTTAAATTCATGCAAAATATTGCAACAAATACAAATAAATCACAAAAACTACAACATTTTGGCAATGTTATATATATATATATATACATATATATATATATACATACATATATATATATATATATATATATATATATATATATATATATATATATATATATATATATATATATATATATGTATGTATATATTTTTTCCCTCTTTTTAAATTTTTTATAATTTATTTTATTTAATTTTTTTCCCCAACATATAAATTTGGGTGTACTAATTTTTGGACTGTTATCGCAGTTTTTTTTTTTTTCCAAAACTTCATAACTAACTATTAATGTATATGCACAAATATAATATTGTTAAACATCCTGCTGAGTAATAATAATAATGATAATGATAATATATATTGTATACAAATTTGGGGTCAGTTTTTTTTATACGATTTATGCAACTTTTTTAGTTTAATAACTGGTAATTTTTTTTGTTTTTTGTTTCACTATTTATAAATTTACAGGCATACAGCAGCAATTGAAAGCTTTATTTTATAAAGATTTTTAGATCAGATTTTTGAGTTTCTATACACCTGCTTATATTGTAGGCTACAGAAATTAGCGTCACCTCAACAAGCGGACCCTTTTCACAAGCTTGTTATGACACGTTTAACAGTCATCAGCGTCTTAAATCATTGAGTTTTTAATATTTAGATTTTTAAAGGAACGTATGCACCTTTATATGTATTCATGTATGTATTCTATCATCTTTGCTTCAAATTACAAAAAATAAAACAGATTACTGCTTGTGCGAGGTGTTTCTAGTGCAGCGTATGCAATATTTATGATTTATGATTACGGTATAAAGCTATTTATTTTTAGCTTTCCTCTTTCACAGACAGCTCTTCTCATCATGCTGTATAAATGTTTTGAATTCGCTGTATTGCTGAAATCTTCGTCTACAAGATAATCAGTGCAATTCATAACCAATCACAGTAGCTTTATGTTTCAAGCTGAGTGATTGGCTGTTTGCTAAAGATGTCCCGCCTTCAGGTGCACATGCACTATTGAACTCAAGATCAACAGAGAAAGTTGATGATCAGCTTTATGGTACCAATAGAATGCCCTGACTGCATTAGATTTGGCCATTTAAAATGTCAGAATCCTGAGTTTGTTCAGCCATCATGGTACAGGCTCCATAGAAGCTGCCTCCTCTTGTCTTGGCTGTTGTTTTGCAGCAAGTGTGAAACATAGTGACTGCTCATTGTAATGCACACCAACCACAAGATGAAGAAAAGCCGAGATCTATAGACACGTGCACGTTCTGCTGCCTACACGCTCTATAGGTCAAGACCACCACAGAAACCTTCTCACCAGTCTCCAGTCCGCCTCAAAATCAAGCGCATTAAGCAGTAGCACTGTTGCGGTATTCGAAATGTCTCCTTAAATATGTCAGCGCGCAGAAAAAGTCTTTAAAGCTGACCTGACGTGGTCAGAGGAGTAGGCATTGGTGAAAAAAAAAACTCAAGCTTTGCAGATGGGCTTCTCTTACTCTCTCACACCCACACAGCCATTCACACACACACACACACACACACATGCAGACATATACATCATGGCTGGCGTGATCAAACACATTTATCGGGCAGATATTTAGCCTCGGGGTAAAGTCCGAGTGATGTCAGTGGTCTGGAATTCACATAAAGAGCATGCAGTGGGTCATGCAGTCTGGTGCAGGAGCCGCTCAATACTGCCTCTGTTTGCATCAAGAGTGACACACAGCCGATGGCATGCAAAACTCCGTTTGCACTGTGATATCAAGTCTAGCACTTCATTTATGCTCAATAATATAGAAGGGAATGAAGAACTGAAGAGGTCCAGAGTAGCAGTATTTAGGGCTGGGCAATATGGCAAATATCATATCACAATATAAGTAATCTCAATATATAGCACCATTTCTGTTTTAGATTTTTACATAAAATTGTTCATATATATACATATATATATATATATATATATATGTGTGTGTATGTGTGTATGTATGTATGCATACATACATACATACATACACATACATACATACATACATTCACATACATATATATATATATATATATATATATATATATATATATATATAAATATATATATATATATATATATGGTTTATGGTCAGTAATTTCACTTTAGAGACAATGAAAAGAACTTATTCATCACTACAAATGGAAAATTATTGAGGCAACAGACAGGAGTAGAAGAAAAATGCTAATTTTAGAAGAAAATATCAAACGGCATTTAGAGGTTTTTGCATCTAAACTCTTTATATATATATATATATATATATATATATATGCAGTTGAAGTCAGAATTCTTAGCCCCCCTTTGAATTTTTATTTTCTTTTTTTTTATATTTCCCAAATTTGTTTAACAGAGCAAGGAAATAATATCAGGTCTGATAATATTTTTTTCTTCTGGAAAAAGTCTTATTTGTTATATTTCAGCTTGAATAAAAGTAGTTTTTATTTTTTATTTTTTTAAACATTTTAAGGTAAATATTATTAGCCCCTTTAAGCTATTTTTTCCCGATAGTCTACAAAACAAACCATCATTATACAATAATTTGCCTAATTACCCTAACCTGCCTAGTTCACCTTATTAACCTAGTTAAGCCTTTAAATTTCACTTTAAGCTGTAAAGAAGTGTCTTAAAAATATCTTGTCAGATATTGTTTACATTTTTATTCATATTTGTTTTTATTTATTTATCTATTTTTAATTAATTTTAATTTAGTTTATATTTAATTTAAAATGTATTTCATTTATTTTTTTGCAGAAAAATGTAATAAATATTTATAAAATATAAAACACTTTTTAAAAATTTATAATTACAGGTCCAAAATAAAAGTACAAATTTAGCAAAATAAAATGCAAAATTTGAACATTGTACTTTCAGGTTTGCAACTGCATCTCCTGCATTGTGCTTTATCACCATAAACAATGCATTTTTGTGTCTCCACGTAAATAAATGATTGAGCATAATATGAAACTATAGACTTTTTTGTCATATGATATATGTATTTATAATCTTATTGCATAGCTATGCATACAAGGCTTGTACGCGATTATGTATTAAGTGATTGTGTTACTGTGTTCAGGCAGTGGACCCATCCAGCTCTGGCAGTTCCTGTTGGAGCTCCTGACGGATAAATCCTGCCAGTCCTTCATCAGCTGGACTGGAGACGGCTGGGAGTTCAAGCTTTCTGACCCGGATGAGGTGAGCTGTTGTACAGGCAGCAGATGGACAGGGGACATGGGGGAATGCTAGACGACAAAAACAAGGGGGAACATATAATATAAAATTAAACTGCATCGATGACGACATATTTTTTGGGACATAGAATATCCAGAGATATAATAGCTAACTTAAACTAAATATATTGAAATAAATCAAATCTATTTTGTTTCAGTTAGCTGTGCAAAACTTAGTATTTAAATTTCATATTTTAAACCACAACTGAAAAAAACAACTACTGTACTAGAGATTACTTTATATATATATATATATATATATATATATATATATATATATATATATATATATATATATATATATATATATATATATATATATATATATATATATATATTTGTGTGTGTGTGTGTGTGTGTGTGTGCGTGTGTCAGTTTCATTCTCACACACACACTGTATTAACAAATATGCAATTGTAATATAATTACAACATTTTTACCATTTTTTTATTTATTTAGCTGTTCGCTGGTTCTCCCTGCTAAAAAAAACCAAAAACAGCTTAAACCAGCCTAGGCTGGTTTTAGCTGGTTGACCAGCCTGGTTTTAGAGGGGTTTTGGCCACTTTCAGGCTGGTTTCCAGCCATTTCCAGCATGGTCTTAGCTGGACAGGCTGGAAAATGACCAGCTAAAACTAGCTTAACCAGCTTAACCAGCCTGGTTTAAGCTGGACATAGCTGGTTTTGGCTGGGCTCACAGCCTGACTAGGTTGGTCAAGCTGGAAATGGCTATAAACCAGTCTGGAAGTGGCCAAAACCCCTCTAAAACCAGTCTGGTTACCCAGCTAAAACCAGCCAACAAGCCTAGGCCAATTTAAGCTGTTTTTTCAGTAGGGCTTTTAGGAGCCTTTTTTTTTAAGCTTAGCTTAGCATTGATCATTAAATCCGATCAGATTATTATGATCTAAGTCCATAATAACCAAAGTGTTTAAATAATTTTCCTATTTAAAGCTGGACTCTTGCTTTATCAGCAAAGTTCCTTGATTGTTATTCAGAAATGAGAGTATAGTTTTGGGCCAAATCTTAAAATAAAAACAGCAACAGAAGAGTCTATGCTAAGCTAACCCTGCTGAAAAATCCAGCTTAAACCAGCCTAGGATGGTCGGCTAGTTTTAGCTGGTTGACCAGCCTGATTTTAGAGAGGTTTTGGCCACTTCCAGGCTGGTTTCCAGCCATTTCCAGCCTGGCCTTAGCTGGACAGGCTGGGAGATGACCAGCTAAAACCAGCTTGACCAGTCTAGCCAGGCTGGTCATGCTGGTTTTAGATGGTTTTAGCTGGTCACTTTCCAGCCTGACCAGGTGAGACCAGGCTGGAAATGGCTGGAAACCAGCCTGGAAGTGACCAAAACCTCTCTATAACCAGACTGGTCGACCAGCTAAAACCAGCCAACCATCCTAGGCTGATTTAGCAGGGAAGCTAAGCTAAGCTAAACTAAAAGTGCTCCTGAATGGATTCCAAAATAGTAAAACTCAGTTGTTTAACCCTGGGGGAGTTATAGAAATTAGCTTTCTTTAGCCTACTTTAAAATAAATGGTTAACATTTAGCTGAAAACAAACACAAACAACTTAGTGCCTTTGTCCATTGCTGTTCAGAAACCAAACACACAAGTGTCATTTATGTGCAGAAAGCCGAATATTGTTCCAATGAAAACTGACGAAAGTAAACAAGACAAATGCTAACGCTAACAATAAATGCTAACGTTATATCGAGTGCATATCTGACGGTGTTTCCTGCACCCGTAGGTGGCCCGCAGATGGGGAAAGAGGAAAAACAAGCCCAAGATGAACTATGAAAAGCTGAGCCGCGGCCTGCGCTACTACTACGACAAGAACATCATCCACAAAACGTCCGGCAAGCGCTACGTCTACCGCTTCGTGTGCGACTTGAAAAGCCTGCTGGGATACACTCCCGAGGAGCTGCACACCATGTTAGACGTCAAGCCCGACACGGACGAGTAAAGTCTGGACAGAAGAGAGAGTAAAAGGAGTCCCTAAAAGACCCTGCAAAAGACAAACGGGGCGTCCAGTCACATTCCAACACTGTTTTGAGCTCAAAAAAAAAAAAGAGGAAGAGTCAAAACATTTACCAAAGTTTAGAATCTCTGTGCGTCGATGTTGATTTAATGATCTGCGAGGAAGGGAAAACTCTAAGTTCAGGTAGAAGCAACTCAGTAGCACAAACACCGGGAAGGAACCGAGGACAATGACACAGTTTTTTTGTTTTTTTTTGTTGGACTGTTATCAAACATGTTGCCAAAATTAGAGACGAGAGGAGGATCGCAGAAATGTTCACCGTCGAGTTAACTTGCATTCCTGACGTGAGGAAAAGTTCTCAGCCGGACCAAATTTACTTTTATTATTGTTTCTTACAGATCTATATGTGTCAGTATTAATTTGTGCGTAGAATTTACGCCATTTTGTACATTTATATATATATATATATATATATATATGCAGAAATGAAGGTTTATTGAAGTCAAACTGTTCTTAGATGCTTCTTTTAAGGTCACGGTTGGTTATGGGTTGCTCTCGCCACAGTGTGTCCGTAAAACGCTGTTTTTGATCAGCAGATCAAAATAGACGCCAGAGATCTTGCCTTTTTCACTGAGAGCGAGCGAGAGCAAACGCACGTTTGTGGTGAGCATTTCTGACACCGCTGCTGTCTACGAAGACAAAAGACATCAAACATTGGTTTGTTTGTACGTGAATCGTTTTTCATAAAGTCTTGCCTTAATATAGCACATCACGTTACTGTGTTTTCTCTAGGTAAACCGAGACGTGTGTAGGTAGGTGACAACTGAAATGTCGGGCCTCTTTGCAATCAAACGAAAGGCTGAAGCCATAAAAAGACGAGAAGTGCACACGTCAGCGTGAATCTGGAGATTGACGAAACTGCCTGGTGTTTGATTTGGAGAGATTTGGCTTTGAGAAAGTACACCAGATCATGCTGATACGTGTTTTTTTGTTCTGTTGTTTGGCAGCTTTAAAGATAACGCCGTGTGTACTACTGGCACAAGAGTTGAAAATGGGAGTCTGCTTCAGTATTATGGACATTAAAGCCAGAGTTATATTACAGGAATAGCTTAGATATCTGAAGAAACGGCACTTATATGTGCTACTCTATCCAGTGTTTTGGGTTTGGTTCATACGCAGCAGCATTTGGACTGTTTCACTGTGTGGGAAGGGTCTGAGATACACAAGACCTCGTGGGAAAAGCCAAAGTAAAGAGCGCTCTTCTAAGAAAACAAATCGTATTGTTTACAGTGGCAAAACCCGTCCGCATCGGTGTGGCTTTGGAATTGTCTATTTTTACAGAGAACATTTGATAAAATGGCTATTAAAAATAAACCATATTCACTTGAATATGCAGAAGAACAGCAGAATGAGCGATTTTTCCAGAAAGCCAGCGTGAAACAGGATTATTTTTACTTTTAAAATGAGGTCACAATGCAGTCTCTGATTGTAAAAATCGTAACAAGTGATGCATTGCATGTTTTTTTTTTTTTTTACATGTTTTTATTTCCCCTCAATTTTGCCTTATTTTGTATGTTTTGGTTTTGTTCAAATGACTTTTTTTATGTATTTAGTTCACAAACATTTTTGATATTTTTCCAATAATTTATATTTTATAAACTTTTGAAATATATGCAGACAGCTGGTGCTTTCGTGGGAAATTGAATCAAATAAGGTAGCGCAGGACAAATTATGTAGCGGATTATCATTATTATTTTCTTTTATATGAATTCTGTCGTTTAAAAACAGACGACAAAAAGACCTGTCTGCTTCTACAGTTGTGTATAGATAAGGCTGATGCTGGCCCATCATTATGTTCTGCTGAAGAGTTTTATAAACCGTAGCTTCTATTTCTTATTGTACTTTAAATGGTTCTGTTATTAAAATATATGTGGAGAAAAGCCGGACTTGTTGTTTGGTTTTAATGCTGAATCAAACGGATGACACACCCATAGCAACACAAACAGGTGAAGCCACACACACGCACACCTTGCAGCTCTCTGCAAGCTGTTGTGGCAGATTTGTGGTTTGGTTTATTATGAGTCTTGGTTAAATGCGCAGCTCGTTTCTTTCATTGCTAATCATCACACCCACCGCAACTGCATCTTTCTTTTTTGTTGTGCATCCAGCAAAAGCCGTCGCATCACGGAAACATCCAAGTTGTTACCTTTGATTCTCACACTTGAGACTCATATCGTTTCGAGGGTTTTTTTTTTTTATTTCATCTGAGGAAAGCGACTGGGAATGTGCAGTGAAGCCCCTCAATATAGACCCCTGACGTAAGAACTAAAACAGACACAATGAGACCATTCATGAGAATATAACTAATAAATTACGAGTGTCTGTCCTCTTCATCCAGACACAAAGACTTTTTTTTTTCTGGTGTGGGATATCCTACACCAAAAAAAAAAAAAAAGAAAGAAAAAAAAATTAAAAAAAAAAGAAAATAAATAATAATAATAAAAATTATATATATATATATATATATATATATATATATATATATATATTTTTTTTTTTTTTTATTCATATGATTAATAAATAAAGGGCTGGTTCGCCCACACATTAAGTTACTCACAATAAAGGGGTTCTTTATTCCGTTTAACACAAAATACGATATTTTGAAAAATGTTACAAACTGGTAACCATTGACTTCCATAGTAAGAAAAAGTCAATGGTTACAGGTTTCCACCATTCTTCAAAATAGCTTCATATTTCGTTCATCAAAAGAAAGAAACTCAAAGGTGTGGAGCAAGTAGAGTGAGTAAACGATGACACAATCCCCAGTTTTGGGTGAACTGAGTTTTTGAAGTTCAAAAATGTTCATATTACTTCATAAGTTTTCACTACATTTAATTTTCTATGCATGTAAAATCCACTTTGTACATTAAATTGGATGCAGCCGCCAACATGGGATGTCTGATCTTTTTTGACCCTGATATATGTTTATTAACGCTTGCTATATACAGTTTAAGTCAGAAATATTGGCCCCCCTGAATTATTAGACCGCATTTTTTTTTTTTCCCCAATTTCTGTTTAACGGAGAGAAGAATTTTTCAACATACTTCTAAACATTATAGTTTTAATAACTCATTTCTAATAACTGATTTATTTTATCTTTGCCATGATGGCAGTAAATAATATTTGACTAGATATTTTTAAAGACACTTCTATACAGCTTAAAGTGACATTTAAAGGCTTCACTAGGTTAATTAGGTTAACTAGGCAGGTTAGGGTAATTAGGCAAGTTATTGCATAATGATGGTTTGTTCTGTAGACTATCGAAAAGGCTTATTGCAAAATGGATTGAATCAATTTATTTCCTCAACATTCTACACACAATACACCATAATGACAATGTGAAAAAAAGAGTTTTTGAAATAGTTGCAAAATTATTATAAATAAAAAACCTGAAAAATCACATGTAAATCAGTATTCACAGCCTTTGCTCAATACTTTGTTGATTTGGCAGCCATTACAGCCTCAAGTCTTTTTGAATATGATGCCACAAGCTTGGCTCACCTGTCTTTGGGAAGTTTTGCTCATTCTTCTTTGCAGTACCTCTCAAACTCCATCAGGTTAGATAGGAAGCGACGGTGTACAGCCATTTTCAGATCTCTCCAGAGATGTTCAATAGGATTTAGGTCTGGGCTCTGGCTGGGCCACTCAAGGACATTCACTGAGTTGTTGTGAAGCCACTCCATTGATATTTTGGTGGTGTACTTTGGATCTTTGTCCTGCTGGAAGATGAACCATCGCTAGTTATTAAACTATTGTGATTAGAAATGTAAAATGAAATGTAAAACAGAAATGGGGGAAAAAAAATAAACAGGGGGTCTAATATTTTAAGGTAGCTAATAACTTCAACATATATTTTAAGTTGGATCTGTAATTTATTATTATTAAAAAAAAAAAAAAAAATTATATATATATATATATATATATATATATATATATATATATATATATATATATATATATATATATATATATATATATATATATCACTGGTCACTCGGCTTCGGCTGGGTCAGTTGGCATTTCTCTGTGGAGTTTGCATGTTCTACCCCCGCCCCCCCCCCACAGTGTTATATTATATATAATTGATATATATTTTATATTATATATAACAAATATGTATAATTGTCCATAGTGTGTGTCCGAATGAGAGTGTATGGGTGTTTTTCAGTGATGGGTTGCAGCTGCGTCAAAACATATGCTGGATAAGGTGGCGATTCATTCCGCTTGGCTGAATTTTTTATAATAATTATTTGATAAAATATGAATTTATTGAGTTCAAAATAGCACTACAATCCATTTTCATAATAATGGTCCTATTATGGCAATATGAGGATTTTTGTTATATTGTCCAGCCCTGGCTTTGAATAAATATTGAGTATATTGATACATGAATAACTGGACAAAGTTTTGTTTGTGTAATAATTTGGATAAAATAAAAAAAAAATGTCACAAATAATTCTAATATAAATGGAAATATCATTGGGCATATGTAATCACATTAGAGATTTAATAAAAAATAGATAATATTATACAAATAATAATTATACAAATATAATAATAGATAAATAAAATAGATAAATAAAAAAATAAAATAAAATAAAATAAATAAATAAACAAATAAATAAATAAATAAATAAACAAATAAATAAATAAATAAATAAATAAATAAATAAATAAATAAATAAATAAAATAAAATTATAAATTTAATAAATAATAAAAAATAGTGCACATAATCATAATATAAATGGGAAAACCACAATGTTAGGCATATTAAATCAGAATGCAGTAATGGATAGAATACTAAACTTTGGTGTTTGTAAGTGCAGCCAAAGTGGAGTGCGTTAAGTAATATGTAAAGTAAAATAGCCAAAAAACTCACAACAGACCAGTTCATGGAAAAAAGCAATGTTTCTGGCTGTTGTGTCCTCTTGAAATGTTCATTCTTGTAAATTATTGAAGGTCTGTGTGTCACACTACAGTTTCAGGTTTGCACCAGGTTTTTTCACCTTTGTCTAATTCATCATGCAAAAAAGAAAAAGAAAAAAAAAGTTCATCTCTCTCTACACTTTACCTCATCACTTGTTCATAAAGAAATTGATCTTAATAAAAGAATGTGTCTTGAATAGTTAATTTAGATGCCTATAAATAAATAAAAACTCTTTTTGAGTGTGTTTCTCTGCACGCTGCTGTAGAAACCTGCTGAAAATGGTAGTCAGGTTACACAAACAAAGTGTATCTGTGGGTTTGAAGGCACCTACAGTTGGGGATTTCAGAAGGGCAATTTTCATATCTGTCTGAGGTAATTTTCCATTACGGTTGAGTGAAAAAAATGAAAGAAAGACAAGCGCACACACAAAAAAGAAGTGTTTGCAAAGTGCAAAAGTGTTATAAGTGGTGAAGTTAGGTGATATCCAATGCTTGCACATTGTTGAAGAATTACTCTCTCTCTTTAGTACACACACACACACCTTCACCCATCCTGTGCAGATGGAGCAGTGTGTGGAGTTTGAGCACAAATATTTATGCAAAAGTCTATGGCTGGCCTCAGCTGTCTCCTGTATCCTATCATCAGATAAGATACAGACAAACAAGTGACAAAATACACTCAAAATGCGCCAAAAAGTTCATAGATATATATGTTAAAGTGCACTGAAAAATTGCATTTATAATTGTTTTAAGGTAAGTGGTTACAAATAATTAATATGGGTTAAAATTAAATACATAATATTTGGTAATGTTCAACCAAATGTATTGGTTTAAATTCAGCTCATATCATTTGTTTGCAACCACTTACCTTAAAAATCTAGTAAATCCAATGAATCTTTTGTTTTCAGTGCGTGCAAGTCTTTCCACACAGTTCTGCCCCGCCCCTTTTCTCTTTCAAAGTGGTAGCTCCACCCAAAACTCTCCCCATTGGTTGAGACATTTTGCATAAGCAGTATTTTTTAGAGGATATTAAACTACTTTTATTTTTATTAAATAATCGATCCACTAGCATCTCATGATACAGTGCACGTCAAAAAAGACCAGCAACATTGATCCTTTGATATATTTTTGAACTATATTTTACAAGAAAATGAACAAAAACTAATTTTAGTTTTTTTTTTTAATGTTATTTGCCATTTATTAGTTAACTACATATACATCAATCTAAATAGTCCGCAATTCACACATAATCCATTATTAATTTAATTTAATTTAATTTAATTTAGACCGGGTGGCGCGATGGTTCAGTGGGTGACAAGAAGGTCTCGAGCCTCGAGCCCCAGCTGGGTCAAGCTGGATTTATACTTTCGCCTGGCGCTGCATCATGCACCTCCGCTGACTGCGCGCACCTCACGAAACAGACGAGGCTTTTATACTTGCTGTATTCGCCATTGTGATATTCTTCAAAACAACAGAGGGCGGTCAAATGAAGTTGACCATGAAGTCAGATGGATAAACAGAGAAGTAGAAAGTTTGAAAAACACTTGACTGATTTTAATATAATTTGTCCTGATTCAGCGTCCTGTAGTAGATCTGTCATCGAAATGTGACAAAAAGCGTACCAAAGCCATGCAATTTACAATTTCCATTGTACCTGCTCTGCAAAAGCTCATTCATTCACTGTTATCTGACTGCATTTTAAAATAATTTGTCCTGATACAGCACCCTCTACTGGGTTAGTCATCTAAAACGTTAAAACGAACATACCGGAGCAATGTATTTTACTTTTTCCCAATGAACCTGGTCCACAAAACTCATTGGTTCACTGTTATCTAACTGAATGCTTGCCCGATTTTAATCATTTGTCCTGATACTAGTGGTTTAGTCATCTGAAATGTGAAACAAAACTTAGCAGAGCAATGTATTTTACATTTTCTCAATGAACCTGGTCCACAAAAACTCGTTCATTCCCTGATATTTGACTAAACACTTGCCTGATTTTAATCATTTGTCCTGATACAGCGCCCTCTAGTGGTTTAGTAATATGAAACGTAAAACAGTGTATCTGAGCAATGTGTTTTACATTTTCTCAATAAATCTGATCTGCAAAAACTCACTCATTCACTGATTTCTGAATGAACCCTTGTCTAATTTTAATATAATTTGTCCCTCTAGTGGATAAGTCATCTGAAACCTGAAAAATTTACCAGAGCAATGTCATTCATTCATTCATTTTCTTGTCGGATTAGTCTCTTTATTAATCCAGGGTCGCCATAGCGGAATGAACCGCCAACTTACCCAGCAAGTTTTTTTTTACACAGCAGATGCCCTTCCAGCCGCAACCCATCCCTGGGAATATCCACACACATGCTCATACACTACGGACAATTTACCCTACCCAATTCACCTGTACTGCATGTCTTTGGACTGTGGGGGAAACCGGAGCACCCACGCGAACGCAGAAAGAACATGCAAACTCCACACAGAAACGCCAACTGAGCCGAGGTTCGAACCAGCGACCTTCTTGCTGTGAGGCGACAGCACTACCTACTACGCCACTGCGTTGCCCATGTATTCAACATATATTTCAATGACCCTGGTCTGCAAAAACTCATTGATTCACTGTAATGACTGACTTTAATATCTGAATAATAGCGCCCTCTAGTGGATAAGTAACCTAAAATGTAAAACAAAATGTGCCAGAGCAATGTAATTGACATTTTCCTAGAGATCCTGGTCCGCAAAAACTCATTGATTTAATTTAATGCCTGATTTTTAATTTAAATTGTCCTCATACAGCGCCATCTAGTGGTTTAGTCATCTGAAACTAATTAACTAATTAACATTTTCCCATTGAACCTGGTCCGCAAAAAACTCATTCATTCACTGTTATCTGACCTAATTTTAATTTAATTTGTCCTGATACAGCGCCCTCTAGTGGTTTAGTCATCTGAGACATGAAACAAAACGTAGCAGAGCAATGTATTTTACTTTTTTTTTTCAATGAACCTGGTCCGCAAAAACTCATTAATTCAATTTAATGCCTAATTTTTTATTTCATTTGTCCTTATACAGCGCCATCTAGTGGTTTAGTCATCTGAAACTTGAAACAAAATGTACCAGAGCAATGTAATTAAAATTTTCCCATTGAACCTGGTCCGCAAAAACTCATTCATTCACTGTTATCTGACTTAATTTTAATATCATTTGTCCTGATGCAGCGCCCTCTAGTGGTTTAGTCATCTGAAACGTAAACAAGATGTAACAGAGCAATGTAACTGACATTTTCCCAGTGAACCTGGTCCGCAAAAACCCATTCATTCACTGATATCCAACTGAACCCTTGCTTGATTTTAATATCACTTGTCCTGTCATTAACGTGATGTTATCTGTGCTTTAAAAAGCGATCTTACGGCGATAAATGAATAAGAGTGTCCCGTGAGGAGAAGGAGAGAGAAAGATGGCTCTGGTGACGCATGTAAAGATCTCTCAGTGCTTCCATTACGCCAGAGCTGCTGAAATATGAGACCTCCGCTGCTTCCCCGATGTCCTCCTCATAACACTGTGTGCTATTCTGGGCTCATTGTGCCGAACGCTCCAGTCTGCTCCGGGTCAATATTAGCAGGGATCAGTAACACTGTCTTGGGACTTCATTACAGGCCCATAACCGATCCTACTGGACTATCAGTGTCTGATCTATCCGTGTTCTCATGCATTCAGAGATGACTCATGATCTGCACGCAAATTATTCTCTTTAACTCATTTACTGTAAGTCTGTGCTTGGAGGTGCCAAAGGCTTGGGCATTTTTACTTTAATTATTATTATCCCACGAGAAAATATGCTTACTCTAATATGCACTTGGTTTACTTTTTAATGTGATATTTAAAAAATAAAACAGCAAATTACAGCAACTTTTCTCAGAAAACTCTCATTTATCTTCACAATATCATCATGTTACTTATTTACACGTTCATTTTATTAGAAAAATGGATGTATCTTCATTGATATGTAAAGCCTTTGAGATACAGACATTTTTGGTTAACAAGATTAAGTTACTAATCTAATGCTATTTATTTATTTTATTTAT